>NW_027522135.1:0-31682 GCF_052094955.1 Ictidomys tridecemlineatus | reverse complement strand
TGAAAATGGTTACTGCAAACGAACGGTTTAACCTAGAAGAACGAAATTTGGTGAGCCAAGTGGTTTTGGAGTACTGATCATTACCTGAAAGAATCATCAAGATTGGGTGAAAAAGTGTTTGCTGAGATTTCAGGCAACTCGTAGTTTTTTGGAAGCTTGGCAACCCCTTTCCATGAAAGTGATTTTCGCCAGTCTCTGCTTAGGGCTACATCAACAGCAAACAAAGCATAAAGACAGAACTTGAAACTGCTTTATTGTGTCAATTTTCAAAGAGCTAGCACAAACCGTGTTTGATTTAGAGTTGCAAATACATGTATCCCTATGGGAGAAAACAGAGTGAAACCTAAAAATGAAAACGGTTACTGCAAACGAACGGTTTAATCTAGAAGAACGAAATTTGGTGAGCCAAGTGGTTTTGGTGTACTGATCATTACCTGAAAGAATCATCAAGATTGGGTGAAAAAATGTTTGCTGAGATTTCAGGCAACTCGTAATTTTTTTAGTACCTTGGCCACCCCTTTCCATGGAAGTGATTTTTGCCAGTCTCTGCTTAAGGATACATCAAAAGCAAACAAACCATAGAGATAGAACTTGAAACTGCTTTATTGTGTCACGTTTCAAAGAGCTAGCACAAACCGTGTTTGATTTAGAGTTCCAAATACATGTATCCCTACAGGAGAAAACAGAGTGAAACCTAAAAATGAAAAGTGTTACTGAAAACGAACGGTTTAACCTAGATAAACAAAATTTGGTGAGCGAAGTGGTTTTGGTGTACTGATCATTACCTGAAAGAATCATCAAGATTGGGTGAAAAAATGTTTGCTGAGATTTCAGGCAACTCGTAGTTTTTTGGAAGCTTGGCAACCCCTTTCCATGAAAGTGATTTTCCCCAGTCTCTGCTTAGGGCTACATCAACAGCAAACAAACCATAGAGATAGAACTTGAAACTGCTTTATTGTGTCAAGTTTCAAAGAGCTAGCACAAAACTTGTTTGATTTAGATTTCCAAATACATATATCCCTATAGGAAAAAACAGAGTAAAACCTAAAAATGAAAACGGTTACTGCAAACGAACGGTTTAACCTAGAAGAACGAAATTTGGTGAGCCAAGTGGTTTTGGTGTACTGATCATTACTGAAAGAATCATCAAGATTGGGTGAAAAAATGTTTGCTGATATATCAGGCAACTCGTAGTTTTTTGGAAGCTTGGCAACCCCTTTCCATGAAAGTGATTTTCGCCAGTCTCTGCTTAGGGCTACATCAACAGCAAACAAACCATAGAGATAGAACTTGAAACTGCTTTATTGTGTCAAGTTTCAAAGAGCTAGCACAAAACTTGTTTGATTTAGAGTTCCAAATACATATATCCCTATAGGAAAAAACAGAGTAAAACCTAAAAATGAAAACGGTTACTGCAAACGAACGGTTTAACCTAGAAGAACGAAATTTGGTGAGCTGTGGTTTTTTTGTACTGATCATTACCTGAAAGAATCATCAAGATTGGGTGAAAAAATGTTTGCTGAGATTTCAGGCAACTCGTAGTTTTTTGGAAGCTTGGCAACCCTTTTCCATTAAAGAAATTTTCGCCATTCTCTGCTTAGGGCTACATCAACAACAAACGAACCATAGAGATAGAACTTGAAACTGCTTTATTGTGTCAAGTTTCAAAGAGCTAGCACAAACCGTGTTTGATTTAGAGTTCCAAATACATGTATCCCTTTAGGAGAAAACAGAGTGGAACCTGAAAATGAAAATGGTTACTGCAAACGAACGGTTTAACCAAGAAGAACGAAATTTGGTGAGCCAAGTGGTTTTGGTGTACTGATCTTTACCTGAAAGAATCATCAAGATTGGGTGAAAAAATGTTTGCTGAGATTTCAGGCAACTCGTAGTTTTTTGGAAGCTTGGCAACCCCTTTCCATGAAAGTGATTTTCGCAAGTCTCTGCTTAGGGCTACATCAACAGCAAAACAACCATAGAGATAGAACTTGCAACTGCTTTATTGTGTGAAGATTCAAAGGGCTAGCACAAACCGTGTTTGATTTAGAGTTCCAAATACATGTATCCCTATAGGAGAAAACAGAGTGAAACCTAAAAATGAAAACGGTTACTGCAAACCAACAGTTTAACCTAGAAGAACGAAATTTGGTGAGCCAAGTGGTTTTGGTGTACTGATAATTACCTGAAAGAATCATCAAGATTGGGTGAAAAAATGTTTGCTGAGATTTCAGGCAACTCGTAGTTTTTTGGAAGCTTGGCAACCAATTTCCATGAAAGTGATTTTCGGCAGTATCTGCTTAGGGCTATATCAACAGCAAACAAAGCATAGAGATAGAACTTGAAACTGCTTTATTGTTGCAAGTTTCGAAGAGCTACAACAAACCGTGTGTGATTTAGAGTTCCAAATACATGTATCTCTATAGGAGAAAACAGAGTGAAACCTAAAAATGAAAACGGTTACTGCAAATGAACGGTTTAACCTAGAAGAACGAAATTTGGTGAGCCAAGTGGTTTTGGTTTACTGATCATTACCTGAAAGAATCATCAAGATTTGGTGAAAAAATGTTTGCTGAGATTTCAGGCAACTCGTAGTTGTTTGATAGCTTGGCAACCCCTTTCCATGAAAGGGATTTTCGCCAGTCTCTGCTTAGGGCTACATCAACAGCAAACATACCATAGAGATAGAACTTGAAACTGCTTTATTGTGTCAAGTTTTAAAGAGCTAGCATAAATGATGTTTGATTTAGAGTTCCAAATACATGTATCCTTATAGGAGAAAACAGAGTGAAACCTAAACATGAAAATGGTTACTGCAAACGAACGGTTTAACCTAGAAGAACGAAATTTGGTGAGCCAAGTGGTTTTGGAGTACTGATCATTACCTGAAAGAATCATCAAGATTGGGTGAAAAAATGTTTGCTGAGATTTCAGGAAACTCGTAGTTTTTTGGAAGCTTGGCAACCCCTTTCCATGAAAGTGATTTTCGCCAGTCTCTGCTTAGGGCTACATCAACAGCAAACAAACCATAGAGATAGAACTTGACTGCTTTATTGTGTCATGTTTCAAAGAGCTAGCACAAACGGTGTTTGATTTAGAGTTCCAAATACATGTATCCCTATAGGAGAAAACAGAGTGAAACCTAAAAATGAAAACGGTTACTGCAAATGAACGGTTTAACCTAGAAGAACGAAATTTGGTGAGCCAAGTGCTTTTGGTGTACTGATCATTACCTGACAGAAACATCAAGATTGGGTGAAAAAATGTTTGCTGAGATTTCAGGCAACTCGTAGATTTTGGAAGCTTGGCAACCCCTTTCCAAAAAAGTGATTTTCGCCAGTCTCTGCTTAGGGCTACATCAACAGCAAACAAACCACAGAGATAGAACTTGAAACTGCTTTATTGTGTCAAGTTTCAAAGAGCTTGCACAAACCGTGTTTCATTTAGAGTTTCAAATACATGTATCCCTATAAAAGAAAACAGAGTGAAACCTAAAAATGAAAACGGTTACTGCAAACGAAAGGTTTAACCTAGAAGAACGAAATTTGGTGAGCCAATTGGTTTTAGTGTACTGATCATTACCTGAAAGAATCATCAAAATTGGGTGAAAAAATGTTTGCTGAGATTTCAGGCAACTCGTAGTTTTTTGAAATCTTGGCAACCCCTTTCCATTAAAGTGATTTTCGCCAGTCTCTGCTAGGGCTACATCAACAGCAAACAAACCATAGAGATAGAACTTGAAACTGCTTTATTGTGTCAAGTTTCAAAGAGCTAGCACAAACCGTGTTTGATTTAGAGTTCCAAATACATGTATCCCTATAAGAGAAACCAGAGTGAAACGTAAAAATGAAAACGGTTAGTGCAAACGAACGGATTAACCTAGAAGAACGAAATTTGGTGAGCCAAGTGGTTTTGGTGTACTGATCATTACCTGAAAGAATCATCAAGATTGGGTGAAAAAATGTTTGCTGAGATTTCAGGCAACTCGTAGTTTTTTGGAAGCTTGGCAACCCCTTTCCATGAAAGTGATTTTCGCCAGTCTCTGCTTAGGGCTACATCAACAGCAAACAAACCACAGAGATAGAACTTGAAACTGCTTTATTGTGTCAAGTTTCAAAGAGCTAGCAAAAACCGTGTTTCGTTTAGAGTTCCAAATATATGTATCCCTATAAAAGAAAACAGAGTGAAATCTAAAAATGAAAACGGTTACTGCAAACGAAAGGTTTAATCTAGAAGAACGAAATTTGGTGAGCCAAGTGGTTTTGGTGTACTGATCATTACCTGAAGAATCATCAAGATTGCGTGAAAAAATGTTTGCTGAGATTTCAGGCAACTCGTAGTTTTTTGGAAGCTTGGCAACCTCTTTCCATGAAAGTGATTTTCGCCAGTCTCTGCTTAGGGCTACATCAACAGCAAACAAAGCATAAAGACAGAACTTGAAACTGCTTTATTGTGTCAATTTTCAAAGAGCTAGCACAAACCGTGTTTGATTTAGAGTTGCAAATACATGTATCCCTATGGGAGAAAACAGAGTGAAACCTAAAAATGAAAACGGTTACTGCAAACGAACGGTTTAACCTAGAAGAACGAAATTTGGTGAGCCAAGTGGTTTTGGTGTACTGATCATTACCTGAAAGAATCATCAAGATTGGGTGAAAAAATGTTTGCTGAGATTTCAGGCAACTCGTAATTTTTTAGTAGCTTGGCCACCCCTTTCCATGGAAGTGATTTTTGCCAGTCTCTGCTTAAGGATACATCAAAAGCAAACCAACCATAGAGATAGAACTTGACTGCTTTATTGTGTCACGTTTCAAAGAGCTAGCACAAACCGTGTTTGATTTAGAGTTCCAAATACATGTATCCCTACAGGAGAAAACAGAGTGAAATGTGTTACTGAAAATGAAATGTGTTACTGAAAACGAACGGTTTAACCTAGATAAAAATGAAATGTGTTACTGAAAACGAACGGTTTAACCTAGATAAACAAAATTTGGTGAGCGAAGTGGTTTTGATGTACTGATCATTACCTGAAAGAATCATCAAGATTGGGTGAAAAAATGTTTGCTGAGATTTCAGGCAACTCGTAGTTTTTTGGAAGCTTGGCAACCCCTTTCCATGAAAGTGATTTTCCCCAGTCTCTGCTTAGGGCTACATCAACAGCAAACAAACCATAGAGATAGAACTTGAAACTGCTTTATTGTGTCAAGTTTCAAAGAGCTAGCACAAAACTTGTTTGATTTAGATTTCCAAATACATATGTCCCTATAGGAAAAAACAGAGTAAAACCTAAAAATGGAAACAGTTACTGCAAACGAACGGTTTAACCAAGAAGAACGAAATTTGGTGAGCCAAGTGGTTTTGGTGTACTGATCTTTACCTGAAAAAATCATCAAGATTGGGTGAAAAAATATTTGCTGAGATTTCAGGCAACTCGTAGTTTTTTGGAAGCTTGGCAACCCCTTTCCATGAAAGTGATTTTCGCAAGTCTCTGCTTAGGGCTACATCAACAGCAAAACAACCATAGAGATAGAACTTGCAACTGCTTTGTTGTGTGAAGATTCAAAGGGCTAGCACAAACCGTGTTTGATTTAGAGTTCCAAATACATGTATCCCTATAGGAGAAAACAGAGTGAAACCTAAAAATGAAAACGGTTACTGCAAACCAACGGTTTAACTTAGAAGAACGAAATTTGGTGAGCCAAGTGGTTTTTGTGTACTGATCATTACCTGAAAGAATCATCAAGATTGGGTGAAAAAATGTTTGCTGAGATTTCAGGCAACTCGTAATTTTTTAGTAGCTTGCCCACCCCTTTCCATGGAAGTGATTTTTGCCAGTCTCTCCTTAAGGATACATCAAAAGCAAACCAACCATAGAGATAGAACTTGAAACTGCTTTATTGTGTCACGTTTCAAAGAGCTAGCACAAACCGTGTTTGATTTAGAGTTCCAAATACATGTATCCCTACATGAGAAAACAGAGGGAAACCTAAAAATGAAAAGTGTTACTGAAATCGAACGGTTTAACCTAGAAAAACAAAATTTGGTGAGCGAAGTGGTTTTGGTGTACTGATCATTACCTGAAAGAATCATCAAGATTGGGTGAAAAAATGCTTGCTGATATATCAGGCAACTCGTAGTTTTTTGGAAGCTTGGCAACCCCTTCCATGAAAGTGATTTTCGCCAGTCTCTGCTTAGGGCTACATCAACAGCAAACAAACCATAGAGATAGAACTTGAAACTGCTTTATTGTGTCAAGTTTCAAAGAGCTAGCACAAAACTTGTTTGATTTAGAGTTCCAAATACATATATCCCTATAGGAAAAAACAGAGTAAAACCTAAAAATGAAAACGGTTACTGCAAACGAACGGTTTAACCTAGAAGAACGAAATTTGGTGAGCCAAGTGGTTTTTTTGTACTGATCATTACCTGAAAGAATCATCAAGATTGGGTGAAAAAATGTTTGCTGAGATTTCAGGCAACTCGTAGTTTTTTGGAAGCTTGGCAACCCTTTTCCATTAAAGAAATTTTCGCCATTCTGCTTAGGGCTACATCAACAACAAACGAACCATAGAGATAGAACTTGAAACTGCTTTATTGTGTCAAGTTTCAAAGAGCTAGCACAAACCGTGTTTGATTTAGAGTTCCAAATACATGTATCCCTTTAGGAGAAAACAGAGTGGAACCTGAAAATGAAAATGGTTACTGCAAACGAACGGTTTAACCAAGAAGAACGAAATTTGGTGAGCCAAGTGGTTTTGGTGTACTGATCTTTACCTGAAAGAATCATCAAGATTGGGAGAAAAAATGTTTGCTGAGATTTCAGGCAACTCGTAGTTTTTTGGAAGCTTGGCAACCCCTTTCCACATGAAAGTGATTTTCGCAAGTCTCTGCTTAGGGCTACATCAACAGCAAAACAACCATAGAGATAGAACTTGCAACTGCTTTATTGTGTGAAGATTCAAAGGGCTAGCACAAACCGTGTTTGATTTATAGTTCCAAATACATGTATCCCTATAGGAGAAAACAGAGTAAAACCTAAAAATGAAAACGGTTACTGCAAACGAACGGTTTAACCTAGAAGAACGAAATTTGGTGAGCCAAGTGGTTTTGGTGTACTGATCATTACCTGAAAGAATCATCAAGATTGGGTGAAAAAATGTTTGCTGAGATTTCAGGCAACTCGTAGTATTTTGGAAGCTTGGCAACCAATTTCCATGAAAGTGATTTTCGGCTGTATCTGCTTAGGGCTATATCAACAGCAAACAAAGCATAGAGATAGAACTTGAAACTGCTTTATTGTTTCAAGTTTCAAAGAGCTAGCACAAACCGTGTTTGATTTAGAGTTCCAAATACATGTATCTCTACAGGAGAAAACAGAGTGAAACCTAAAAATGAAAACGGTTACTGCAAACGAACGGTTAACCTAGAAGAACGAAATTTGGTGAGCCAAGTGGTTTTGGTGTACTGATCATTACCTGAAAGTATCATCAAGATTTGGTGAAAAAATGTTTGCTGAGATTTCAGGCAACTCGTAGTTGTTTGATAGCTTGGCAACCCCTTTCCATGAAAGGGATTTTCGCCAGTCTCTGCTTAGGGCTACATCAACAGCAAACAAACCATAGAGATAGAACTTGAAACTGATTTATTGTGTCAAGTTTTAAAGAGCTAGCACAAATGAAGTTTGATTTAGAGTTCCAAATACATGTATCCTTATAGGAGAAAACAGAGTGAAACCTAAACATGAAAAAGGTTACTGCAAACGAACGGTTTAACCTAGAAGAACGAATTTTGGTGAGCCAAGTGGTTTTGGTGTACTGATCATTACCTGAAAGAATCATTAAGATTGGGTGGAAAAATGTTTGCTGAGAATTTAGGCAACTCGTAGTTTTTGGAAGCTTGGCAACCTCTTTCCATGAAAGTGATTTTCGCCAGTCTCTGCTTAGGGCTACATCAACAGCAAACAAACCATAGAGATACAACTTGAAACTGCTTAATTGTGTTAAGAATCAAAGAGCTAGCACAAACCGTGTTTGATTTAGAGTTCTAAATACATGTATCCCTATAGGAGAAAACAGAGTGAAACCTAAAAATGAAAACGGTTACTGCAAACGGACGGTTTAACCTAGAAGAACGAAATTTGGTGAGCAAAGAGGTTTTGGTGTACTGATCATTACCTGAAAGAATCATCAAGATTGGGTGAAAAAATGTTTGCTGAGATTTAAGGAAACTCGTAGTTTTTTGGAAGCTTGGCAACCCCTTTCCATGAAAGTGATTTTCGACAGTCTCTGCTTAGGGCTACATCAACAGCAAACAAACCATAGACATAGAACTTGAAACTGCTTTATTGTGTCAAGTTTCAAAGAGCAAGCACAAACCGTGTTTGATTTAGAGTTCCAAATACATGTATCCCTATAGGAGAAAACAGAGTGAAACCTAAAATGAAAACGGTTACTGCAAACGAACGGTTTAACCTAGAAGAACAAAATTTTGTGAGCCAAGTGGTTTTGGTGTACTGATCCTTACCTGAAAGAATCATCAAGATTGGGTTAAAAAAGGTTTGCTGAGATTTCAGGAAACTCGTAGTTTCTTGGAAGCTTGGCAACCCTTTTCCATGAAAGTGATTTTTGCAAGTCTCTGCTTAGGGCTACATCAACAGCAAACAAACCATAGAGATAGAACTTGAAACTGCTTTATTGTGTCAAGTTTCAAAGAGCTAGCACAAACCATGTTTGATTTAGAGTTGCAAATACATGTATCCCTATAGGAGAAAACAGAGTGAAACCTAAAATGAAAACGGTTACTGCAAACGAACGGTTTAAACTAGAAGAACGAAATTTGGTGAATCAAGTGGTTTTGGTGTACTGATATTTACCTGAAAGAATTATCAAGATTGGGTGAAAAAATGTTTGCTGAGATTTCAGGCAACTCGTAGTTTTTTGGAAGCTTGGCAACCCCTTTCCATGAAAGTATTTTTCGTCAGTCTCTGCTTAGGGCTACATCAACAGCAAACAAACCATAGAGATAGAATTTGAAACTGATTTATTGTGTCAAGTTTCAAAGAGCTAGCACAAACCGTGTTTGATTTAGAGTTCCAAATACATGTATCCCTATAGGAGAAAACAGAGTGAAACCTAAAAATGAAACGGTTACTGCAAACGAACGGTTTAACCTAGAAGAACAAAATTTTGTGAGCCAAGTGGTTTTGGTGTACTGATCCTTACCTGAAAGAATCATCAAGATTGGGTGAAAAAATGTTTGCTGAGATTTCAGGCAACTCGTAGTTTTTTGGAAGCTTGGCAACCAATTTCCATGAAAGTGATTTTCGGCAGTATCTGCTTAGGGGTATATCAACAGCAAAAAAAGCATAGAGATAGAACTTGAAACTGCTTTATTGTGTCAAGTTTCAAAGAGGTAGCACAAACCGTGTTGATTTAGAGTTCCAAATACATGTATCCCTATAGGAGAAAACAGAGTGAAACCTAAAAATGAAAACGGGTTACTGCAAACGAACGGTTTAACCTAGAAGAACGAAATTTGGTGATCCACGTGGTTTTGGTGTACTGATCATTACCTGAAAGAATCATCAAGATTGGGTGAAAAAATGTTTGCTGAGATTTCAGGCAACTCGTAGTTTTTTGGAAGCTTGGCAACCCCTTTCCAAGAAAGTGATTTTCGCCAGTCTCTGCTTAGGGCAACATCAACAGAAAACAAACCATTGAGATTAAACTTGAAACTGTTTATTGTGTCAAGTCTCAAAGAGCTAGCTCAAACCGTGTTTGATTTAGAGTTCCAAATACATGTATCCCTATAGGAGAAAACAAAGTGTAACCTAAAAATAAAAAGGGTTACTGAAAACGAACGGTTTAACCTAGAACAACGAAATTTTGTGAGCCAAGTGGTTTTGGTGTACTGATCATTATCTGAAAGAATCTTCAAGATTGGGTGAAAAAATGTTTGCTGAGATTTCTGGCAACTCGTAGTTTTTTGGAAGCTTGGCAAACTCTTTCCATGAAAGTGATTTTCGCCAGTCTCTGCTTAGGGCTACATCAACACCAAACAAACCATAGAGAGAGAACTTGAAACTGCTTTATTGTGTCAAGTTTCAAAGAGCTAGCAAAAACCGTATTTGATTTAGTGTTCCAAATACATGTATCCCTATAGGAGAAAAGAGAGTGAAACCTAAAAATGAAAACGGTTACTGCAAACGAACGGTTTAACCTAGAAGAACAAAATTTTGTGAGCCAAGTGGTTTTGGTGTACTGATTCTTACCTGAAAGAATCATCTAGATTTAGTTAAAAAAGGTTTGCTGAGATTTCAGGAAACTCGTAGTTTCTTGGAAGCTTGGCAACCCCTTTCCATGAAAGTGATTTCCGCAAGTCTCAGCTTAGGGCTACATCAACAGCAAACAAACCATAGAGATAGATCTTGAAACTGCTTTATTGTGTCAAGTTTCAAAGAGCTAGCACAAACCGTGTTTGATTTAGAGTTGCAAATACATGTATCCCTATAGGAGAAAACAGAGTGAAACCTAAAAATGAAAACGGTTATTGCAAACGAATGGTTTAACCTAGAAAAACGAAATTTGGTGAGCCAAGTGGTTTTGGTGTACTGATCATTACCTGAAAGAATCATCAAGATTAGGTGAAAAAATGTTTTTTGAGATTTCAGGCAACTCGTACTTTTTTTGAAGCTTGACAAACCCTTTCCATGAAAGTGATTTTCGCCAGTCTCTGCTTAGGGCTACATCAACAACAAACAAACCATAGAGATAGAACTTGAAACTGCTTTATTGTGTCAAGTTTCAAAGACCTAGCACAAAACGTGTTTCATTTAGAGTTCCAAATACATGTATCCCTATAGGAGAAAACAGAGTGAAACCTAAAAATGAAAATGGTTACTGCAAACGAACGGTTTAACCTAGAAGAACGAAATTTGGTGAGCAAAGAGGTTTTGGTGTACTGATCATTACCTGAAAGAATCATCAAGATTGGGTTGAAAAAATGTTTGCTGAGATTTAAGGCAACTCGTAGTTGTTTGGAAGCTTGGCAACCCCTTTCCATGTAAGTAATTTTCGCCAGTCTCTGCTTAGGGCTACATCAACAGCAAAAAAACCATAGAGATAGACCTTGAAACTGCTTTATTGTGTCAAGTTTCAAAGAGCTAGCACAAATCGTGTTTGATTTAGAGTGCCAATTACATGTATCCCTATAGGAGAAAACAGAGTGAAACCTAAAAATTAAAACAGTTTCTGCAAACGAACGGTTTAACCTAGAAGAACGAAATTTGGTGAGCCAAGTGGTTTTGGTGTACTGATCATTACCTGAAAGAATCATCAAGATTGGGTGAAAAAATGTTTGTTGAGATTTCAGGCAACTCGTAGTTTTTTGGATGCTTGGCAACCCCTTTCCATGAATGGGATTTTCGCCAGTCTCTGCTTAGGGCTACATCAACAGCAAACAAACCATAGAGACAGAACTTGAAACTGCTTTATTGTGTCAAGTTTCAAAGGGCTAGCACAAACCGTGTTTGATTTAGAGTTCCAAATACATGTATCCCTATAGGAGAAAACAGAGTGAAACCTAAAAATGAAAACGGTTACTGCTAACGAACGGTTAAACCTAGAAGAACGAAATATGGTCAGCCAAGTGGTTTTTGTGTACTGATCATTACCTGAAAGAATCATCAAGATTGGGTGAAAAAATGTTTGCTGAGATTTCAGGCACCTCGTAGTTTTTTGGAAGCTTGGCAACTCCTTTCCATGAAAGTGATATTCACCATTCTCTGCTTAGGGCTACATCAACAACAAACAAACCATAGAGATAGAACTTGAAACTGCTTTATTGTGTCAAGTTTCAAAGAGGTAGCACAAACCGTGTTGATTTAGAGTTCCAAATACATGTATCCCTATAGGAGCAAATAGAGTGAAACCTAAAAATGAAAATGGTTACAGCAAACGAACGGTTTAACCTAGAAGAACGAAATTTGGTGAGCAAAGAGGTTTTGGTGTACTGATCATTACCTGAAAGAATCATCAAGATTGGGTGAAAAAATGTTTGCTGAGATTTAAGGCAACTCGTAGTTTTTTGGAAGCTTGGCAACCCCTTTCCATGTAAGTAATTTTCGCCAGTCTCTGCTTAGGGCTACATCAACAGCAAAAAACCATAGAGATAGAACTTGAAACTGCTTTATTGTGTCAAGTTTCAAAGAGCTAGCACAAATCGTGTTTGATTTAGAGTGCCAATTACATGTATCCCTATAGGAGAAAACAGAGTGAAACCTAAAAATTAAAACAGTTACTGCAAACGAACGGTTTAACCTAGAAGAACGAAATTTGGTGAGCCAAGTGGTATTGGTGTACTGATCATTACCTGAAAGAATCATCAAGATTGGGTGAAAAAATGTTTGCTGAGATTTCAGGCAACTCGTAGTTTTTTGGATGCTTGGCAACCCCTTTCCATCAAAGGGATTTTCGCCAGTCTCTGCTTAGGGCTACATCAACAGCAAACAAGCCATAGAGATAGAACTTGAAACTGCTTTATTGTGTCAAGTTTCAAAGGACTAGCACAAACCGTGTTTGATTTAGAGTTCCAAATACATGTATCCCTATAGGAGAAAACAGAGTGAAACCTAAAAATGAAAACGGTTACTGCTAACGAACGGTTAAACCTAGAAGAACGAAATATGGTCAGCCAAGTGGTTTTTGTTATACAAATCATTACCTGAAAGAATCATCAAGATTGGGTGAAAAAATGTTTGCTGAGATTTCAGGCAACGCGTAGTTTTCTGGAAGCTTGGCAACCCCTTTCCATGAAAGTGATTTTCGCCACTCTCTGCTTAGGGCTACTTCAACAGCAAACAAACCATAGAGATAGAACTTGAAACTGCTTTATTGTGTCAAATTTCAAAGAGCTAGCACTAACCGTGTTTGATTTAGAGTTCCAAATACATGTATCCCTATATAAGAGAACAGAGTGAAACCTAAAAATGAAAAGGGTTACTGCAAATGAACAGTTTAACCTTGAAGAACGAAATTTGGTGAGCCAAGTGGTTTTGGTGTACTGATGATTACCTGAAAGAATCATCAAGATTGGGTGAAAAAATGTTTGCTGAGATTTCAGGCAATTCGTAGTTTTTTGGAAGCTTGGCAATGCCTTTCCATGAAAGTGATTTTCGCCAGTCTCTGCTTAGGGCTACATCAACAGCAAACAAACCATAGAGATAGAACTTGAAACTGCTTTATTGTGTCAAGTTTCAAAGAGCTAGCACAAACCGTGTTTGATTTAGAGTTCCAATACATGTATCCCTATAGGAGAAAACAGAGTGCAACCTAAAGATGAAAACGGTTACTGCAAATGAACAGTTTAACCTAGAAGAACGAAATTTGGTGAGCCAACTGGTTTTGCTGTACTGATCATTACCTGAAAGAATCATCAAGATTGGGTGAAAAAGAGTTTGCTGAGATTTCAGGCAACTCGTAGTTTTTTGGAAGCTTGGCAACCCCTTTCCATGAAAGTGATTTTCGCCAGTCTCTGCTTAGGGCTACATCAACAGCAAACAAACCATAGAGATAGAACTTGAAACTGCTTTATTGTGTCAAGTTTCAAAGAGCTAGCACTAACCGTGTTTTATTTAGAGTTCCAAATGCTTGTATCCCTATAGGAGAAAACAGAGTGAAACCTAAAAATGAAAACGGTTACTGCAAATGGACGGTTTAACCTAGAAAAACGATAATTTGTGAGCCAAGTGGTTTTGGTGTACTGATCATTACCTGAAAGAATCATCAAGATTGAGTGAAAAAATGTTTGCTGAGATTTCAGGAAACTCGTAGTTTTTTTGGAAGATTGGCAACCCCTTTCCATGAAAGTGATTTTCGCCAGTCTCTGCTTAGGGCTACATCAACAGCAAACAAACCATAGAGATAGAACTTGAAACTGCTTTATTGTGTCAAGTTTCAAAGAGCTAGCACAAACCGTATTTGATTGAGAGTTCCAAATACATGTATCCCTATAGGAGAAAACAGAGTGAAACCTAAAAATGAAAACGGTTACTGCAAACGAACGGTTTAACCTAGAAGAACGAAATTTGGTGAGCCAAGTGGTTTTGGTGTATTGATCATTACCTGAAAGAATCATCAAGATTGGGTGAAAAAATGTTTGCTGAGATTTCAGGCAATTCGTAGTTTTTTGGAAGCTTGGCAATGCCTTTTTATGAAAGTGATTTTCGCCAGTCTCTGCTTGGGGCTACATGAACCGCAAACAAACCATAGTGATAGAACTTGAAACTGCTTTATTGTGTCAAGTTTAAAAGAGCTAGCACAAACGGTGTTTGATTTAGAGTTCCAAATACATGTATCCCTATAGGAGAAAACAGAGTGAAACCTAAAAATGAAAACGGTTACTGCAAACGAACGGTTTAACCTAGAAGAACGAAATTTGGTGAGCCAAGTGGTTTTGGTGTACTGATCATTACCTGAAAGAATCATCAAGATTGGTGAAAAAATGTTTGCTGAGGTTTCAGTCAACTCGTAGATTTTGGAAGCTTGGCAACCCTTTCTATGAAAGTGATTTTCGCCAGTCTCTGCTTAGGGCTTTATCAACAGCAAACAAACCATAGAAGTAGAACTTGAAACTGCTTTATTGTGTCAAGTTTCAAAGAGCGTTCATAAACCGTGTTTGATTTAGGAGAAAACAGAGTGAACCCTAAAAATGAAAACGGTTTCTGTAAATGAATGGTTTAACCTAGAAGAACGAAATTGGTGAGCCAAGTGGTTTTGGTATACGGATCATTACCTGAAATAATCATCAAGATTGGGTGAAAAATTTTGCTGAGATTTCAGGCAACTCGTAGTTTTTTGGAAGCTTGGCAACCCCTTTCCATGAAAGTGATTTTCGCCAGTCTCTGCTTAGGGCTACATCAACAGTAAACAAACCATAGAGATAGAACTTGAAACTGCTTTATTGTGTCAAGTTTCAAAAAGCTAGCTCAAACCGTGTTTGATTTAAAGTTCCAAATACATGTAACCCTATAGGAGAAAACAGAGTGAAACCTAAAAATGAAAATGGTTACTGCAAACGAACGGTTTAACCTATAAGAACGAAAATTGG
This sequence comes from Ictidomys tridecemlineatus, assembly GCF_052094955.1. Lineage (NCBI taxonomy): Eukaryota > Metazoa > Chordata > Mammalia > Rodentia > Sciuridae > Ictidomys > Ictidomys tridecemlineatus. The sequence goes on along the minus strand of NW_027522135.1, from coordinate 16,580 downwards.
TGAGCCAAGTGGTTTTGGTGTACTGATCATTACCTGAAAGAATCATCAAGATTGGGTGAAAAAGTGTTTGCTGAGATTTCAGGCAACTCGTAGTTTTTTGGAAGCTTGGCAACCCTTTCCATGAAAGTGATTTTCGCCAGTCTATGCTTAGGGCTACATCAAAAGCAAACAAATCATAGAGATAGAACTTGAAACTGCTTTATGGTATCTTGTTTCAAAGAGCTAGCACAAACCGTGTTTGATTTAGAGTTCCAAATACATGTATGTCTATAAGAGAAAACAGAGTGAAACCTAAAATGAAAAGGTTACTGCAAAAGAACGGTTTAACCTAGAAGAACGAAATTTGGTGAGCCAAGTGGTTTTGGTGCACTGATCATTACCTGAAAGAATCATCAAGATTGGGAGAAAAAATGTTTGCTGAGATTTCAGGCAACTCGTAGTTTTTTGGAAGCTTGACAACCCCTTTTAATGAAAGTGATTTTCGCCAGTCTCTGCTTAGGGCTACATCACCAGCAAACAAAGCGTAGAGATAGAAGGAGAAACTGCTTTCTTGTGTCAAGTTTCAAATTGCTAGCACAAACCGTGTTTGATTTAGAGTTCCAAATACATGTATCCCTATACGAGAAAACAGAGTGAAAACTAAAAAATGAAAACGGTTACTGCAAACGAATGGTTTAACCTAGAAAAACGAAATTTGGTGAGCCAAGTGGTTTTGGTGTACTGATCATTTCCTGAAAGAATCATCAAGATTGGGTAAAAAAATGTTTGTTGAGATTTCAGGCAACTCGTAGTTTTTTGAAAGCTTGGCAACACTTTTCATGAAAGTGATTTTCGCCATTCTCTGCTTAGGGCTGCATCACCAGGAAACAAAGCATAGAGATCGAACTTGAAACTTCTTTATTGGGTCAAGTTTCAAAGAGATAGTACAAACCGTGTTTAATTTAGAGTTCCAAATACATGTATCCCCATAGGAGAAAACAGAGTGAAACCTAAAAATGAAAACGGTTACTGCAAACGAACGGTTTAACCAAGAACAACGAAATTTAGTGAGCCAAGTGGTTTTGGTGTACTGATCATTACCTGAAAGAATCATCAAGATTGGGTGAAAAAATGTTTGCTGAGATTTCAGGCAAATCGTAGTTTTTTGGAAGCTTGGAAACCCCTTTTTATGAAAGTGATTTTCGCCAGTCTCTGCTTGGGGCTACATGAACCGCAAACAAATTATAGAGATAGAACTTGAAACTGCTTTATTGTGTCAAGTTTCAAAGAGCTGGCACAAACCGTGTTTGATTTAGAGTTCCAAATACATGTATCCCTATAGGAGAAAACAGAGTGAAACCTAAAAATGAAAACGGTTACTGCAAACGAACGGTTTAACCTAGAAGAATGAAATTTGGTGAGCCAAGTGGTTTTGGTGTACTGATCATTACCTGAAAGAATCATCAAGATTGGGTGAAAAAATGTTTGCTGAGGTTTCAGTCAACTCGTAGTTTTTTGGAAGCTTGGCAACCCCTTTCTATGAAAGTGATTTTCGCCAGTCTCTGCTTAGGGCTACATCAACAGCAACCAAACCATAGAGATAGAACTTGAAACTGCTTTATTGTGTCAAGTTTCAAAGAGCTAGCACAAACCGTGTTTGATTTAGAGTTCCAAATACATGTATCCCTATAGGAGAAAACAGAGTGAAACCTAAAAATGAAAACGGTTACTGCAAACGAACGGTTTTACCTAGAAGAATGAAATTTGGAGAGCCAAGTGGTTTTGGTGTACTGATCATTACCTGAAAGGATCATCAAGATTGGGTGAAAAAATGTTTGCTGAGATTTCAGGCAACTCGGAGTTTTTTGGAAGCTTGGCAACCCCTTTCCATGAAAGTGATTTTCGCCACTCTCTGCTTAGGGCTACATCAACAGCAAACAAACCATAGAAATAGAACTTGAAACTGCTTTATTGTGTCAAGTTTGAAAAAGCTAGCACAAACCGTGTTTGATTTAGAGTTCCAAATACATGTATCCCTATAGGAGAAAACAGAGTGAAACCAAAAAATGAAAACGGTTACTGCAAACGAACGGTTTAACCTACAAGAACGAAATTTGGTGAGCAAAGTGGTTTTCGTGTACTGATCAATACCTTAAAGAATCATCAAGATTGGGTGAAAAAATGTTTGCTGAGATTTCAGGCAACTCGTAGTTTTTTGAAAGCTTGGCAACCCCTTTCCATGAAAGTGATTTTCGCCAGTCTCTGCTTAGGGCTACATCAACAGCAAACAAACCATAGAGATAGAACTTGAAACTGCTTTATTGTTTCAAGTTTCAAAGACCTAGCACAAAACGCGTTTGATTTAGAGTTCCAAATACATGTATCCCTATAGGAGAAAACAGAGTGAAACCTAAAAATGAAAACGGTTACTGCAAACGAACGGTTTAACCTAGAAGAACGAAATTTGGTGAGCCAAGTGGATTTTGTGTACTGACCATTACCTGAAAGAATAATCAAGATTGGGTGAAAAAATGTTTGCTGAGATTTCAGGCAACTCGTAGATTTTTGGAAGCTTGGCCACTTCTTTCCATGAAAGTGATTTTCGCAAGTCTCTGCTTAGGGCTATATCAACAGCAAACAAACCATAGAAGTAGAACTTGAAACTGCTTTATTGTGTCAAGTTTCAAAGAGCGTTCACAAAACCGTGTTTGATTTAGGAGAAAACAGAGTGAACCCTAAAAATGAAAACGGTTTCTGCAAACGAACGGTTTAACCTAGAATAAAATTTGGTGAGCCAAGTGGTTTTGGTATACGGATCATTACCTGAAAGAATCATCAAGATTGGGTGAAAAAATGTTTGCTGAGATTTCAGGCAACGCGTAGTTTTCTGGATGCTTGGCAACCCCTTTCCATGAAAGTGATTTTCGCCACTCTCTGCTTAGGGCTACATCAACAGCAAACAAACCATAGAGATAGAACTTGAAACTGCTTTATTGTGTCAAATTTCAAAGAGCTAGCACTAACCGTGTTTGATTTAGAGTTCCAAATACATGTATCCCTATATAAGAGAACAGAGTGAAACCTAAAATGAAAAGGGTTACTGCAAATGAACAGTTTAACCTTGAAGAACGAAATTTGGTGAGCCAAGTTGTTTTGGTGTACTGATCATTACCTGAAAGAATCATCAAGATTGGGTGAAAAAATGTTTGCTGAGATTTCAGGCAATTCGTAGTTTTTTGGAAGCTTGGCAATGCCTTTCCATGAAAGTGATTTTCGCCAGTCTCTGTTTAGGGCCACCTCAACAGCAAACAAACCATAGAGATAAAACTTGAAACTGCTTTATTGTGTCAAATTTCAAAGAGCTAGCACTAACCCTGTTTGATTTAGAGTTCCAAATACATGTATCCCTATAGGAGAGAACAGAGTGAAACCTAAAAATGGAAAGGGTTACTGCAAATGAACAGTTTAACCTTGAAGATCGAAATTTGGTGAGCCAAGTGGTTTTGGTGTACTGATCATTACCTGAAAGAATCATCAAGATTGGGAGAAAAAAATGTTTGCTGAGATTTCAGGCAATTCGTAGTTTTTTGGTAGCTTGGCAATGCCTTTCCATGAAAGTGATTTTCGCCAGTCTCTGCTTTAGGGCTACATCAACAGCAAACAAACAATAGAGATAGAACTTGAAACTGCTTTATTGTGTCAAGTTTCAAAGGGCTAGCACAAACCGTGTTTGATTTAGAGTTCCAAATACATGTATCCCTATAGAGGAAAACAGAGTAAAACCTAAAAATGAAAACGGTTACTGCAAACGAACGGTTTAACCTAGAAGAACGAAATTTGGTGAGCCAAGTGGTTTTGCTGTACTGATCATTACCTGAAAGAATCATCAAGATTGGGTGAAAAAATGTTTGCTGAGATTTCAGGCAACTCGTATTTTTTTGGAAGCTTGGCAACCCCTTTCCATGAAAGTGATTTTCGCCAGTCTCTACTTAGAGCTACATCAACAGCAAACAAATCATAGAGATAGAAAATGAAACTGCTTTATTGTGTCCACTTTCAAAGGGCTAGCACAAACCGTGTTTAATTTAGAGTTCCAAATACATGTATCCCTATAGTAGAAAACAGAGTGAAACCTGAAAATGAAAACGGTTACTGCAAACGAACGGTTTAACCTAGAAGGACAAAATTTGGTGAGTCAAGTAGTTTTCCTGTACTGATCATTACCTGAAAGAATCATCAAGATTGGGTGAAAAAATGTTTGCTGAGATTTCAGGCAACTCGTATTTTTTTGGAAGCTTGGCAACCCCTTTCCATGAAAGTGATTTTCGCCAGTCTCTACTTAGAGCTACATCAGCAGCAAACAAATCATAGAGATAGAAAATGAAACTGCTTTATTGTGTCCACTTTCAAAGGGCTAGCACAAACCGTGTTTAATTTAGAGTTCCAAATACATGTATCCCTATAGTAGAAAACAGAGTGAAACCTGAAAATGAAAACGGTTACTGCAAACGAACGGTTTAACCTAGAAGGACAAAATTTGGTGAGTCAAGTAGTTTTCCTGTACTGATCATTACCTGGAAGAATCATCAAGATTGGGTGAAAAAATGTTTGCTGAGATTTCAGGCAACTCGTAGATTTTTGGAAGCTTGGAAACCCCTTTCCATTAAAGTGATTTTCGCCAGTCTCTGCTGAGGGCTACATCAACAGCAAACAAACCATAGAGGTAGAACCTGAAACTGCTTTATTGTGCCCACTTTCAAAGAACTAGCACAAATCGTGTTTAATTTAGAGTTCCATATACATGTATCCCTATAGGAGAAAACAGAGTGAAACCTAAAAATGAAAACGGTTACTGCAAACGAACGGTTTCACCTAGAAAAACGTAATTTGGTGAGCCAAGTGGTTTTGGTATACTGATCAATACCTGAAAGAATCATCAAGATTGGGTGAAAAAATGTTTGCTGAGATTTCATGCAACTCGTAGATTTTGGAAGTTTGGCAACCCCTTTCTATGAAAGTGATTTTCGCCTGTCTCTGCTTACGGCTACATCAACAGCAAACAAACCATAGAGATAGAACTTGAAACTGCTTTATTGTGTCAAGTTTCAAAGGGCTAGCAGAAACCGTGTTTGATTTAGAGTTCCAAATACATGTATCCCTATTGGAGCAAACAGAGTGAAACCTAAAAATGAAAACGGTTACTGCAAACGAACGGTTTAACCTAGAAGAACAAACTTTGGTGAGCCAAGTGGTTTTGGTGTACTGATCATTACCTGAAAGAATCATCAAGATTGGGTGAAAAAATGTTTGCTGAGATTTCAGGCAACTCGTAGTTTTTGGAAGCTTGGCAACCCCTTTCCATGAAAGTGATTTTCGCCAGTCTCTGCTTAGGGCTACATCAACAGCAAACAAACCTTAGAGATAGAACTTGAAACTGCTTTATTGTGTCAAGTTTCAAAGGGCTAGCACAAACCGTGTTTGATTTAGAGTTCCAAATACATGTATCCCTATAGGAGAAAACAGAGTGAAACCTAAAAATGAAAACGGTTGCTGCAAACGAACGGTTTAACCTAGAAGAACTAAATTTGGTGAGCCAAGTGGTTTTGGTGTACTGATCATTACCTGAAAGAATCAATAAGATTGGGTGAAAAAATGTTTGCTGAAATTTCAGGCAACTCGTAGTTTTTTGGAAGCTTGGCAACCCCTTTCCATGAAAGTGATTTTCGCGAGTCTCTTCTTAGGGCTACATCAACAGCAAACAAACCATAGAGAGAACTTGAAACTGCTTTATTGTGTCAAGTTTCAAAGAGCTAGCACAAACCGTGTTTGATTTAGAGTTCCAAATACATGTATCCCTATAGGAGAAAACAGAGTGAAACCTAAAAATGAAAACGGTTACTGCAAATGAACGGTTGAACCTAGAAGAATGAAATTTGGTGAGCCAAGTGGTTTTGGTGTACTGATCATTACCTGAAAGAATCATCAAGATTGGGTGAAAAAATGTTTGCTGAGATTTCAGGCAACTCGTAGTTTTCTAAAAGCTTGGCAACCCCTTTCCATGAAAGTGATTTTCGCCAGTCTCTGCTTAGGGCTACATCAACAGCAAAGAAACTATAGAGATAGAACTTGCAACTGCTTTATTGTGTGAAGTTTCAAAGGGCTAGCACAAACCGAGTTTGCTTTAGAGTTCCAAATATATGTATCCCTATAGGAGAAAACAGAGTGAAACCTAAAAATAAAAACGGTTACTGCAAATGAACGGTTTAAACTAGAAGGACGAAATTTGGTGAGCCAAGTTGTTTCGGGTAACTGATCATTACCTGAAAGAATCATCAAGATTGGGTGAAAAAATGTTTGCTGAGATTTCAGGAAACTCGTAGTTTTTTGGAAGCTTGGCAACCCCTTTCCATGAAAGTAATTTTCGTCACTCTCTGCTTAGGGCTACATCAACAGCAAACAAACCATAGATATAGAACTTGAAACTGCTTTATTGTGTCAAGTTTCAAAGAGCTAGCACAAACCGTGTTTGATCTAGAGTTCCAAATACATGTATCCCTATAGGAGAAAACAGAGTGAAAACTAAAAATGAAAACGGTTACTGCAAACGAACGGTTTAAATTAGAAGAACGAAATTTGGAGAGCCAAGTGGTTTTGGTGTATTGATCATTACCTGAAAGAATCATCAAGATTGGGTGAAAAAATGTTTGCTGAGATTTCAAGAACCTCCTAGTTCTTTGGAAGCTTGGCAACCCCTTTTCATGAAAGTGATTTTCGACAGTCTCTGCTTAGGGCTACAACAACAGCAAACAAACCATAGAGATAGAACTTGAAACTGCTGTATTATGTCAAGTTTCAAAGAGCTAGCACAAACCGTGTTTGATTTAGAGTTCCAAATATTTGTATCCCTATAGGAGAAAACAGAGTGAAACCTAAAAATGAAAATGGTTACTACAAACGAACGGTTTAACCTAGAAGAACGAAATTTGGTGAGCCAAGTGGTTTTGGTGTACTGATCATTACGTGAAAGAATCATCAAGATTGGGTGAAAAAATGTTTGTTGAGATTTCACGCAACTCGTAGTTTTTTGAAAGCTTGGCAACCCCTTTCCATGAAAGTGATTTTCGCCAGTCTCTGCTTAGGGATACATCAACAGCAAAACAACCATAGAGATAGAATTTGAAACTGCTTTATTGTGTCACGTTTCAAAGAGCTAGCACAAACCGTATTTGATTTAGAGTTCCAAATACATGTATCCCTTTAGGAGAAAACAGAGTGAAAGCTAAAAATGAAAACTGTTACTGCAAACGAACGGTTTAACCTAGAAGAACGAAATTTGGTGAGCCAAGTGGTTTTGGTGTACTGATCGTTACCAGAAAGAATCATCAAGATTGGGTGAAAAAATGTATGCTGAGATTTCAGGCAACTCGTAGTTTTTCGGAAGCTTGGCAACCCCTTACCATGAAAGTGATTTTCGCCAGTCTCTGCTTGGGGATACATCAACAGCAAACAAACCATAGAGATAGAACTTGAAGGTGCTTTATTGTCTCAAGTTTAAAAGAGCTAGCACAAACCGTGTTTGATTTAGAGTTCCAAATACATGTATCCCTATAGGAGAAAACAGAGTGAAACCTAAAAATGAAAACGGTTACTGCAAACGAACGGTTTAACCTAGAAGAACAAATTTGGTGATCCAAGTGGTTTTGGTGTACTGATCATTACCTGAAAGAATCATAAAGATTGGGTGAAAAAATGTTTGCTGAGATTTCAGGCAACTCGTAGTTTTCTGGAAGCTTGGCAACCCCTTTCCATCGAAGTGATTTTCGCCACTCTCTGCTTAGGGCTACATCAACAGCAAACAAACCATAGAGATAGAACTTGAAACTGCTTTATTGTGTCAAGTTTCAAAGAGCTAGCACAAACCGTGTTTTATTTAGAGTTCCAAATGCATGTATCCCTATAGGAGAAAACAGTGAAAACAAAAAATTAAAACGGTTACTGCAAACGAACGTTTTAACCTAGAAGAACGAAATTTGGTGAGCCAAGTGGTTTTGATGTACTGATCATTACCTGAAAGAATCATCAAGATTGGGTGAAAAAATGTTTGCTGAGATTTCAGGCAACTCGTAGTTTTTTGGAAGCTTGGCAACCCCTTTCCATGAAAGTGATTTTCGCCAGTCTCTTCTTAGGGCTACATCAACAGCAAAAAAAAATAGAGATAGAACTTGAAACTGCTTTATTGTGTCAAGTTTCAAAGGGCTAGCACAAACCGTGTTTGATATAGAGTTCCAAATACATGTATCCCTATAGAGGAAAACAGAGTGAAACCTAAAAATGAAAACGGTTACTGCAAACGAACGGTTTAACCTAGAAGAACGAAATTTGGTGAGCCAAGTGGTTTTGGTTTACTGATCATTACCGGAAAGAATCATCAAGATTGGGGGAAAAAATGTTAGCTGAGATTTCAGGCAACTCGTAGTTTTTTGGAAGCTTGGCAACCCCTTTCCATGAAAGTGATTTTCGCGAGTCTATGCTTAGAGCTACATCAACAGCAAACAAATCATAGAGATAGAACCTGAAATTGCTTTATTGTGTCCACTTTCAAAGGGCTAGCACAAACCGTGTTTAATTTAGAGGTCCAAATACATGTATTTCTATAGTAGAAAACAGAGTGAAACCTGAAAATGAAAACGGTTACTGCAAACGAACGGTTTAACCTAAAAGAACGAAATTTGGAGAGTCAAGTAGTTTTCCTGTACTGATCATTACCTGAAAGAATCATCAAGATTGGGTGAAAAAATGTTTGCTGAGATTTCAGGCAAATCGTAGTTTTTTGGAAGCTTGGCAACCCCTTTCCATGAAAGTGATTTTCGCCAGTCTCTGCTTAGGGCTACATCAAGAGCAAACAAACCATAGAGATAGAACTTGAAACTGCTTTATTGTGTCAAGTTTCAAAGGGCTAGCACGAACCATGTTTGATTTAGAGTTCCAAATACATGTATCCCTATAGGAGAAAATAGAGTGAAACCTAAAAATGAAAACGGTTACTGCAAATGAACGGTTTAATCTAGAAGACCGAAATTTGATGAGACAAGTGGTGTTGGTGTACTGATCATTACCTGAAAGAATCATCAAGATTGGGTGAAAAAATGTTTGCTGAGATTTCAGGAAACTCGTAGTTTTTTGGAAGCTTGGCAACCCGTTTCCATGAAAGTGATTTTCGCCAGTCTCTGCTTAGGGCTACATCAACAGCAAACAAACCATAGAGGTAGAACCTGAAACTGCTTTATTGTGTCCACTTTCAAAGAACTAGCACAAATCGTGTTTAATTTAGAGTTCCAAATACATGTATCCCTATAGGAGAAAACAGAGTGAAACCTAAAAATGAAAACGGTTACTGCAAACGAACAGTTCAACCTAGAAGAACAAAATTTGGTGAGCCAAGTGGTTTTGGTGTACTGATCATTACCTGAAAGAATGTTCAAGATTTGGTGAAAAAATGTTTGCTGAGATTTCAGGCAACTCGTAGTTTTTTGGAAGCTTGGCAACCCCTTTCCATGAAGTGATTTTCGCCAGTCTCTGCTTAGGGGTACATCAACAGCAAACAAATCCTAGAGATAGAACCTGAAACTGCTTTATTGTGTCCAGTTTCAAAGAGCTAGCACAAACCGTGTTTGATTTAGAGTTCCAAATACATGTATCTTTATAGGAGCAAACAGAGTGAAACCTAAAAATGAAAATGGTTACTACAAACGAACGGTTTACCTAGAAGAACGAAATTTGGTGAGCCAAGTAGTTTTCCTGTACTGATCATTACCTGAAAAAATCATCAAGATTGGGTGAAAAAATGTTTGCTTAGATTTCAGGCAACTCGTAATTCATTGGAAGCTTGGCAACCCCCTTCCATGAAAGTGACTTTCCTCAGTCTCTGCTTAGGACTACCTCAACAGCAAACAAATCATAGAGACAGAACCTGAAACTGCTTTATTGTGTCAAGTTTCAAAGGGCTAGCACAAACCGTGTTTGATTTAGAGTTCCAAATACATGTATCCCTATAGAAGAAAACAGAGTGAAACCTAAAAATGAAAACGGTTACTGCAAACGAACGGTTTAACCTAGAAGAACGAAATTTGGTGAGCCAAGTGGTTTTGGTGTACTGATCAATACCTGAAAGAATCATCAAGATTGGGTGAAAATATGTTTGCTGAGATTTCAGGCAACTCGTAGTTTTCTGGAAGCTTGGCAACCTCTTTCCATGGAAGTGATTTTCGCCAGTCTCTGCTTAGGGCTACATCAACAGCAAACAAACCATAGAGATAGAACTTGAAACTGCTTTATTGTGTCATAATTCAAAGAGCTAGCACAAACCGTGTTTTATTTAGAGTTCCAAATACATGTATCCCTATAGGAGAGAACAGTGAAAACAAAAAATTAAAACCGGTTACTGCAAACGAACATTTTAAACTAGAATAACGAAATATGGTGAGCCAAGTGGTTTTGGTGTACTGATCAATACTTGAAAGAATCATCAAGATTGGGTGAAAAAATGTTTGCTGAGATTTCAGGCAACTCGTAGTTTTTTGGTAGCGTGGCAACCCCTTTTCATGCAAGTGATTTTCGCCAGTCTCTTCTTAGCGCTACATCAACAGCAAACAAACAATAGAGATAGAAGTTGAAACTACTTAATTGTGTCAAGTTTCAAAGGGCTAGCACAAACCGTGTTTGATTTAGAGTTCCAAATACATGTATCCCTATAGAGGAAAACACAGTGAAACCTAAAAATGAAAACGGTTACTGCAAACGAACAATTGAACCTAGAAGAACGAAATTTGGTGAGCCAAGTGGTTTTGGTGTACTGATCATTACCTGAAAGAATCATCAAGATTGGGTGAAAAAATGTTTGCTGAGATTTCAGGAAACTCGTAGTTTTTTGGAAGCTTGGCAACCCCTTTCCATGAAGTGATTTTCGCCAGTCTCTGCTTAGGGGTACATCAACAGCAAACAAATCCTAGAGATAGAACCTGAAACTGCTTTATTGTGTCCAGTTTCAAAGAGCTAGCACAAACCGTGTTTGATTTAGAGTTCCAAATACATGTATCTTTATAGGAGCAAACAGAGTGAAACCTAAAAATGAAAATGGTTACTACAAACGAATGGTTTACCTAGAAGAACGAAATTTGGTGAGCCAAGTAGTTTTCCTGTACTGATCATTACCTGAAAAAATCATCAAGATTGGGTGAAAAAATGTTTGCTGAGATTTCAGGCAACTCGTAATTCATTGGAAGCTTGGCAACCCCCTTCCATGAAAGTGACTTTCCTCAGTCTCTGCTTAGGACTACCTCAACAGCAAACAAATCATAGAGACAGAACCTGAAACTGCTTTATTGTGTCAAGTTTCAAAGGGCTAGCACAAACCGTGTTTGATTTAGAGTTCCAAATACATGTATCCCTATAGAAGAAAACAGAGTGAAACCTAAAAATGAAAACGGTTACTGCAAACGAACGGTTTAACCTAGAAGAACGAAATTTGGTGAGCCAAGTGGTTTTGGTGTACTGATCAATACCTGAAAGAATCATCAAGATTGGGTGAAAATATGTTTGCTGAGATTTCAGGCAACTCGTAGTTTTCTGGAAGCTTGGCAACCTCTTTCCATGGAAGTGATTTTCGCCAGTCTCTGCTTAGGGCTACATCAACAGCAAACAAACCATAGAGATAGAACTTGAAACTGCTTTATTGTGTCATAATTCAAAGAGCTAGCACAAACCGTGTTTTATTTAGAGTTCCAAATACATGTATCCCTATAGGAGAGAACAGTGAAAACAAAAAATTAAAACGGTTACTGCAAACGAACATTTTAACCTAGAATAACGAAATATGTTGAGCCAAGTGGTATTGGTGTACTGATCAATACTTGAAAGAATCATCAAGATTGGGTGAAAAAATGTTTGCTGAGATTTCAGGCAACTCGTAGTTTTTTGGTAGCGTGGCAACCCCTTTTCATGCAAGTGATTTTCGCCAGTCTCTTCTTAGCGCTACATCAACAGCAAACAAACAATAGAGATAGAAGTTGAAACTACTTAATTGTGTCAAGTTTCAAAGGGCTAGCACAAACCGTGTTTGATTTAGAGTTCCAAATACATGTATCCCTATAGAGGAAAACACAGTGAAACCTAAAAATGAAAACGGTTACTGCAAACGAACAATTGAACCTAGAAGAACGAAATTTGGTGAGCCAAGTGGTTTTGGTGTACTGATCATTACCTGAAAGAATCATCAAGATTGGGTGAAAAAATGTTTGCTGAGATTTCAGGCAACTCGTAGTTTTTTGGAAGCTTGGCAACCCCTTTCCATGAAAGGGATTTTCGCCAGTCTCTGCTTAGGGGTACATCAACAGCAAACAAATCATAGAGATAGAACCTGAAACTGCTTTATTGTGTCCACTTTCAAAGGGCTAGCACAAACCGTGTTTAATTTAGAGTTCCAAATACATGTATCCCTATAGTAAAAAACAGAGTGAAACCTGAAAATGAAAACGGTTACTGCAATGGAACGGTTTAACCTAGAAGAAAGAAATTTGGTGAGTCAAGTAGTTTTCCTGTACTGATCATTACCTGAAAGAATCATCAAGATTGGGTGACAAAATGTTTGCTGAGATTTCAGGCAACTCGTAGTTTTTTGGAAGCTTGGCAACCCCTTTCCATGAAAGTGATTTTTGCCAGTCTATGCTTAGGGATACATCAGCAGCAAACAAACCATAGAGATAGAACTTGAAACTGCTTTATTGTGTCAAGTTTCAAAGGGCTAGCACGAACCATGTTTGATTTAGAGTTCCAAATACATGTATCCCTATAGGAGAAAATAGAGTGAAACCTAAAAATGAAAACGGTTAATGCAAATGAACGGTTTAACCTAGAAGACCGAAATTTGATGAGACAAGTGTTTTTGGTGTACTGATCATGACCTGAAAGAATCATCAAGATTGGGTGAAAATATGTTTGCTGAGATTTCAGGCAACTCGTAGTTTTCTGGAAGCTTGGCAACCTCTTTCCATTGAAGTGATTTTCGCCAGTCTCTGCTTAGGGCTACATCAACAGCAAACATACAGTAGAGATAGAACTTGAAACTGCTTTATTGTGTCAAGTTTCAAAGAGCTATTACAAACCGTGTTTGATTTAGAGTTCCAAATTCATGTATCCCTATAGGAGAAAACAGAGTAAAACCTAAAAATGAAAACGGTTACTGTGAACGAACAGTTTAATCTAGAAGAACGAAATTTGGTGAGCCACGTGGTTTTGGTGTACTGATCATTACCTGAAAGAATCTTCAAGATTGGGTGAAAAAATGTTTGCTGAGATTTCAGGCAACTCGTAGTTTTTTGGAAGCTTGGCAACCTCTTTCCATGAAAGTGATTTTCGCCAGTCTCTGCTTAGGGCTACATAAACAGCAAACAAACCATAGAGATAGAACTTGAATCTGCTCTCTTGTGTCAAGTTTCAAAGAGCTAGCACAAACCGTGTTTGATTTAGAGTTCCAAATACGTGTATCCCTATAGGAGAAAACAGAGTGAAACCTAAAAATGAAAACGGTTACTGCAAACGAAGGGTTTAACCTAGAAGAACGAAATTTGGTGAGCCAAGTGGTTTTGGTGTACTGATCATTACCTGAAAGAATCATCAAGATTGGGGGAAAAAATGTTTGCTGACATTTCAGGCAACTCGTATTTTTTTGAAAGCTTGGCAACCCCTTTCCATGAAAGTGATTTTCGCCAGTCTCTGCTTAGAGCTACATCCACAGCAAACAAATCATAGAGATAGAACCTGAAACTGCTTTATTGTGTCCACTTTCAAAGGGCTAGCACAAACCGTGTTTAATTTAGAGTTCCAAATACATGTATTCCTATAGGAGAAAACAGAGTGAAACCTAAAAATGAAAACGGTTACTGCAAACGAACGGTTTAACCTAGAAAAACGAAATTTGGTGTCCCAAGTGGCTTTGGTGTACTGATCATTACCTGAAAGAATCATCAAGATTGGGTGAAAAAATGTTTGCTGAGATTTTAGGCAACTCGTAGTTTTTTGGAAGCTTGGAAACCCCTTTCCATAAAAGTGATTTTCGCCAGTCTTTGCTTAGGGCTACATCAACAGCAAACAAACCATAGAGATAGAACTTGAAACTGCTTTCTTGTGTCAAGTTTCAAATAGCTAGCACAAACCGTGTTTGATTTAGAGTTCCAAATACATGTATCCCTATAGGGGAAAACAGAGTGAAATCTAAAAAAGAAAACGGTTATTGCAAACGAACGGTTTAAGCTAGAAGAACGAAATTTGGTGAGCCAAGGGGTTTTTGTGTACTGATCATTACCTGAAAGAATCATCAAGATTTGGGGAAAAATGTTTTCTGAAATTTCAGGCAACTCGTAGTTTTTTTGGAAGCTTGGCAACCCCTTTCCATGAAAGTGATTTTCGCCAGTCTCTGCTTAGGGCTACATCAACAGCAAACAAACCATAGAGAGAGAACTTGAAACTGTTTTATTGTGTCAAGGTTCAAAGGGCTAGCACAATCCATGTTTTATTTAGAGTTCCAAATACATGTATCTCTGTAGGAGAAAATAGAGTAAAACCTAAAAATGAAAACGGTTACTGCAAATGAATGGTTTAACGTAGAAGACCGAAATTTGGTGAGCCAATTGGTTATGGTGTACTGATCATTACCTGAGAGAATCATCAAGATTGGGAGAAAAAATGTTTGCTGAGATTTAAGGCAACTCGTAGGTTTTTGGAAGCTTGGCAACCCCTTTTCATGAAAGTGATTTTCGCCAGTCTCTGCTTAGGGCTACATCAACAGCAAACAAACCATAGAGATAGAACTTGAAACTGCTTTATTGTGTCAATTTTCAAAGAGCTAGCACACACCTTGTTTGATTTAGAGTTCCAAATACATGTATCCCTATTGGAGAAAACAGAGTGAAACCTAAAAATGAAAACGGTTACTGCAAACGAACGGTTGAACATAGAAGAACGAAATTTGGTGAGCCAAGTGGTTTTGGTGTACTGATTATTACCTGAAAGAATCATCAAGATTGGGTGAAAAAATGTTTTCTGAGATTTCAGGCAACTCGTAGTTTTCTGGAAGCTTGGCAACCCCTTTCCATGGAAGTGATTTTCGCTAGTCTGTGCTTAGGGCTACATCAACAGAAAACAAACCATAAAGATAGAACTTGAAACTGCTTTATTGTTTCAAGTTTCAAAGAGCTAGCACAAACCGTGTTTGATTTAGAGTTCCAAATACATGTATCCCTGTAGGAGAGAACAGTGAAAACTAAAAATGAAAACGGTTACTGCAAACGAACGTTTTAACCTAGAAGAACGAAATTTGGTGAGCCAAGTGGTTTTGGTGTACTGTTCATTACCTGAAAGAATCATCAAGATTTTGTGAAAAATGTTTGCTGAGATTTGAGACAACTCGTAGTTTTTTGGAAGCTTGGCAACCCCTTTCCATGAAAGTGATTTTCGCCAGTCTCTGCTTAGGGCTACATCAACAGAAAACAAACCATAGAGATAGACCTTGAAACTGTTTTATTGTGTCAAGTTTCAAAGTGCTAGCACAAACCGTGTTTTATTTAGATTTTCAAATACATGTATCCCTATAGGAGAAAACAGAGTGAAACGTAAAAATGAAAACGGTTACTGCAAACGAACGGTTTAACCTAGAAAAACGTAATTTGGTGACCCAAGTGGTTTTGGTGTACTGATCATTACCTGAAAGAATCATCAAGATTGGGTGAAAAAATGTTTGTTGAGATTTCAGGAAACTCGTAGATTTTTGGAAGTTTGGCAACCCCTTTCCATGAAAGTGATTTTCGCCAGTCTCTGCATAGGGCTACATCAACAGCAAACAAACCATAGAGATAGAACTTGAAACTGCTTTATTGTGTCAAGTTTTAAAGGGCTAGCACAAACCGTGTTTGATTTAGAGTTCCAAATACATGTATCCCTATAGGAGAAAACAGAGTGAAACCTAAAAATGAAAACGGTTACTGCAAACGAACGGTTTAACATAGAAGAACGAAATTTGGTGAGCCAAGTGGTTTTGGTGTACTGATCATTACCTGAAAGAATCATCAAGATTGGGAGAAAAAATGTTTGCTGAGATTTCAGGCAACTCGTAGTTTTTTGGAAGCTTGGCAACCCCTTTCTATGAAAGTGATTTTCGCCAGTCTCTGCTTAGGGCTACATCAACAGCAAACAAACCATAGAGATAGAACTTGAAACTGCTTTATTGTGTCAAGTTTCAAAGAGCTAGCACAAACCGTGTTTGATTTAGAGTTCTAAATACATGTATCCCTATAGGAGAAAACAGAGTGAAACCTAAAAATGAAAACGGTTATTGCAAACGAACGGTTTAACCTAGAAGAACGAAATTTGGTGAGAAAAGTAGTTTTCCTGTACTGATCATTACCTGAAAGAATCATCAAGATTGGGTGAAAAAATGTTTGCTGAGATTTCAGGCAACTCGGAGTTTTTTGGAAGCTTGGCAACCCTTTCCATGAAAGTTATTTTCGCCAGTCTCTGCTTAGGGCTACATCAACAGCAAACAAACCATA
>NW_027522134.1:0-31700 GCF_052094955.1 Ictidomys tridecemlineatus | reverse complement strand
GCTTAGGGCTACATCAACAGCAAACAAACCATAGAGATAGAACTTGAAACCCTGCTTTATTGTGTCAAGTTTCAAAGAGCTAGCACAAACCGTTGTTGATTTAGAGTTCCAAATACATGTATCCCTATAGGAGAAAACAGAGTGAAACCTCAAAATGAAACCGGTTACTGCCAACGAACGGTTTCACCTAGAAGAACGAGATTTGGCGAGCCAAGTGGGATTGGTGTACTGATCATTACCTGAAAGTTTCATCAAGATTGGGTGAAAAAGTGTGTGCTGAGATTTCAGGCAACTCGTAGTTTTTTGGAAGGTTGGCAGGCCCTTTCCATGAAAGTGATTCTCGCCAGTCTCTGCTTAGGGCTACATCAACAGCAAACAAACCATAGAGATAGAACTTGAAACTGCTTTATTGTGTCAAGTTTCAAAGAGCTAGCACAAACCGTGTTTGATTTAGAGTTCCAAATACATGTATCCCTATAGGAGAAAACAGAGTGAAACCTGAAAATCAAACCGGTTACTGCCAACGAACGGTTTCACCTAGAAGAACGAGATTTGGCGAGCCAAGTGGGATTGGTGTACTGATCATTACCTGAAAGTTTCATCAAGATTGGGTGAAAAAGTGTGTGCTGAGATTTCAGGCAACTCGTAGTTTTTTGGAAGCTTGGCAGGCCCTTTCCATGAAAGTGATTCTCGCCAGTCTCTGCTTAGGGCTACATCAACAGCAAACAAACCATAGAGATAGAACTTGAAACTGCTTTATTGTGTCAAGTTTCAAAGAGCTAGCACAAACCGTGTTTGATTTAGAGTTCCAAATACATGTATCCCCTATAGGGAAAACAGAGTGAAACCTCAAAATGAAACCGGTTACTGCCAACGAACGGTTTCACCTAGAAGAACGAGATTTGGCAAGCCAAGTGGGATTGGTGTACTGATCATTACCTGAAAGTTTCATCAAGATTGGGTGAAAAAGTGTGTGCTGAGATTTCAGGCAACTCGTAGTTTTTTGGAAGCTTGGCAGGCCCTTTCCATGAAAGTGATTCTCGACAGTCTCTGCTTAGGGCTACATCAACAGCAAACAAACCATGGAGAGAGAACTTGAAACTGCTTTATTGTGTCAAGTTTCAAAGAGCTAGCACAAACCGTGTTTGATTTAGAGTTCCAAATACATGTATCCCTATAGGAGGAAACAGAGTGAAACCTCAAAATGAAACCGGTTACTGCCAACGAACGGTTTCACCTAGGAGAACGAGATTTGGCGAGCCAAGTGGGATTGGTGGACTGATCATTACTGAAAGTTTCATCAAGATTGGGTGAAAAAGTGTGTGCTGAGATTTCCGGCAACTCGTAGTTTTTTGGAAGCTTGGCAGGCCCTTTCCATGAAAGTGATTCTCGCCAGTCTCTGCTTAGGGCTACATCAACAGCAAACAAACCATAGAGATAGAACTTGAAACTGCTTTATTGTGTCAAGTTTCAAAGAGCTAGCACAAACCGTGTTTGATTTAGAGTTCCAAATACATGTATCCCTATAGGAGAAAACAGAGTGAAACCTCAAAATGAAACCGGTTACTGCCAACGAACGGTTTCACCTAGAAGAACGAGATTTGGCGAGCCAAGTGGGATTGGTGTACTGATCATTACCTGAAAGTTTCATCAAGATTGGGTGAAAAAGTGTGTGCTGAGATTTCAGGCAACTCGTAGTTTTTTGGAAGCTTGGCAGGCCCTTTCCATGAAAGTGATTCTCGCCAGTCTCTGCTTAGGGCTACATCAACAGCAAACAAACCATAGAGATAGAACTTGAAACTGCTTTATTGTGTCAAGTTTCAAAGAGCTAGCACAAACCGTGTTTGATTTAGAGTTCCAAATACATGTATCCCTATAGGAGAAAACAGAGTGAAACCTCAAAATGAAACCGGTTACTGCCAAAGAACGGTTTCACCTAGAAGAACGAGATTTGGCGAGCCAAGTGGGATTGGTGTACTGATCATTACCTGAAAGTTTCATCAAGATTGGGTGAAAAAGTGTGTGCTGAGATTTCAGGCAACTCGTAGTTTTTTGGAAGCTTGGCAGGCCATTTCCATGTAAGTGATTCTCGCCAGTCTCTGCTTAGGGCTACATCAACAGCAAACAAAATATAGAGAGAGAACTTGAAACTGCTTTATTGTGTCAAGTTTCAAAGAGCTAGCACAAACCGTGTTTGATTTAGAGTTCCAAATACATGTATCCCTATAGGAGAAAACAGAGTGAAACCTCAAAATGAAACCGGTTACTGCCAACGAACGGTTTCACCTAGAAGAACGAGATTTGGCGAGCCTAGTGGGATTGGTGTACTGATCATTACCTGAAAGTTTCATCAAGATTGGGTGAAAAAGTGTGTGCTGAGATTTCAGGCAACTCGTAGTTTTTTGGAAGCTTGGCAGGCCCTTTCCATGAAAGTGATTCTCGCCAGTCTCTGCTTAGGGCTACATCAACAGCAAACAAACCATAGGACAGAACTTGAAACTGCTTTATTGTGTCATGTTTCAAAGAGCTAGCACAAACCGTGTTTGATTTAGAGTTCCAAATACATGTATCCCTATAGGAGAAAACAGAGTGAACCCTCAAAATGAAACCGGTTACTGCCAACGAACGGTTTCACCTAGAAGAACGAGATTTGGCGAGCCAAGTGGGATTGGTGTACTGATCATTACCTGAAAGTTTCATCAAGATTGGGTGAAAAAGTGTGTGCTGAGATTTCAGGCAACTCGTAGTTTTTTGGAAGCTTGGCAGGCCCTTTCCATGAAAGTGATTCTCGCCAGTCTCTGCTTAGGGCTACATCAACAGCAAACAAACCATAGAGATAGAACTTGAAACTGCTTTATTGGGTCAAGTTTCAAAGAGCTAGCACAAACCGTGTTTGATTTAGAGTTCCAAATACATGTATCCCTATAGGAGAAAACAGAGTGAAACCTCAAAATGAAACCGGTTACTGCCAACGAACGGTTTCACCTAGAAGAACGAGATTTGGTGAGCCAAGTGGGATTGGTGTACTGATCATTACCTGAAAGTTTGATCAAGATTGGGTGAAAAAGTGTGTGCTGAGATTTCAGGCAACTCGTAGTTTTTTGGAAGCTTGGCAGGCCCTTTCCATGAAAGTGATTCTCGCCAGTCTCTGCTTAGGGCTACATCAACAGCAAACAAACCATAGAGATAGAACTTGAAACTGCTTTATTGGGTCAAGTTTCAAAGAGCTAGCACAAACCGTGTTTGATTTAGAGTTCCAAATACATGTATCCCTATAGGAGAAAACAGAGTGAAACCTCAAAATGAAAACGGTTACTGCCAACGAACGGTTTCACCTAGAAGAACGAGAGTTGGCGAGCCAAGTGGGATTGGTGTACTGATCATTACCTGAAAGTTTCATCAAGATTGGGTGAAAAAGTGTGTGCTGAGATTTCAGGCAACTCGTAGTTTTTTTGAAGCTTGGCAGGCCCTTTCCATGAAAGTGATTCTCGACAGTCTCTGCTTAGGGCTACATCAACAGCAAATAAACCATGGAGATAGAACTTGAAACTGCTTTATTGTGCCAAGTTTCAAAGAGCTAGCACAAACCGTGTTTGATTTAGAGTTCCAAAAACATGTATCCCTATAGGAGAAAACAGAGTGAAACCTCAAAATGAAACCGGTTACTGCCAACGAACGGTTTCACCTAGAAGAACGAGATTTGGCGAGCCAAGTGGGATTGGTGTACTGATCATTACCTGAAAGTTTCATCAAGATTGGGTGAAAACGTGTGTGCTGAGATTTCAGGCAACTCGTAGTTTTTTGGAAGCTTGGCAGGCCCTTTCCATGAAAGTGATTCTCGCCAGTCTCTGCTTAGGGCTACATCAACAGCAAACAAACCATAGAAATAGAACTTGAAACTGCTTTATTGTGTCAAGTTTCAAAGAGCTAGCACAAACCATGTTTGATTTAGAGTTTCAAATACATGTATCCCTATAGAAGAAAACAGAGTGAAACCTCAAAATGAAACCGGTTAATGCCAACGAACGCTTTCACCTAGAAGAACGAGATTTGGCGAGCCAAGTGGGATTGGTGTACTGATCATTACCTGAAAGTTTCATCAAGATTGGGTGAAAAAGTGTGTGCTGAGATTTCAGGCAACTCGTAGTTTTTTGGAAGCTTGGCAGGCCCTTTCCATGAAAGTGATTCTCGCCAGTCTTTGCTTAGGGCTACATCAACAGCAAACAAACCATAGAGATAGAACTTGAAACTGCTTTATTGTGTCAAGTTTCAAAGAGCTAGCACAAACCGTGTTTGATTTAGAGTTCCAAATACATGTATCCCTATAGGAGAAAACAGAGTGAAACCTCAAAATGAAACAGGTTACTGCCAACGAACGATTTCACCTAGTAGAACGAGATTTGGCGAGCCAAGTGGGATTGGTGTACTGATCATTACCTGAAAGTTTCATCAAGATTGGGTGAAAAAGTGTGTGCTGAGATTTCAGGCAACTCGTAGTTTTTTGGAAGCTTGGCAGGCCCTTTCCATGAAAGTGATTCTCGCCATTCTCTGCTTAGGGCTACATCAACAGCAAACAAACCATAGAGATAGAACTTGAAACTGCTTTATTGGTCAAGTTTCAAAGAGCTAGCACAAACCGTGTTTGATTTAGAGTTCCAAATACATGTATCCCTATAGGAGAAAACAGAGTGAAACCTCAAAATGAAACCGGTTACTGCCAACGAACGGTTTCACCTAGAAGAACGAGATTTGGCGAGCCAAGTGGGATTGGTGTACTGATCATTACCTGAAAGTTTGATCAAGATTGGGTAAAAAAGTGTGTGCTGAGATTTCAGGCAACTCGTAGTTTTTTGGAAGCTTGGCAGGCCCTTTCCATGAAAGTGATTCTCGCCAGTCTCTGCTTAGGGCTACATCAACAGCAAACAAACCATAGAGATAGAACTTGAAACTGCTTTATTGTGTCAAGTTTCAAAGAGCTAGCACAAACTGTGTTTGATTTAGAGTTCCAAATACATGTATCCCTATAGGAGAAAACAGAGTGAAACCTCAAAATGGAACCTGTTACTGCCAACGAAGGGTTTCACCTAGAAGAACGAGATTTGGCGAGCCAAGTGGGATTGGTGTACTGATCATTACCTGAAAGTTTCATCAAGATTGGGTGAAAAAGTGTGTGCTGAGATTTCAGGCAACTCGTAGTTTTTTGGAAGCTTGGCAGGCCCTTTCCATGAAAGTGATTCTCGCCAGTCTCTGCTTAGGGCTACATCAACAGCAAACAAACCATAGAGATAGAACTTGAAACTGCTTTATTGTGTCAAGTTTCAAAGAGCTAGCACAAACCGTGTTTGATTTAGAGATCCAAATACATGTATCCCTATAAGAGAAAACAGAGTGAAACCTCAAAATGAAACCGGTTACTGCCAACGAACGGTTTCACCTAGAAGAACGAAATTTGGCGAGCCAAGTGGGATTGGTGTACTGATCATTACCTGAAAGTTTCATCAAGATTGGGTGAAAAAGTGTGTGCTGAGATTTCAGGCAACTCGTAGTTTTTTGGAAGCTTGGCAGGCCCTTTCCATGAAAGTGATTCTCGCCAGTCTCTGCTTAGGGCTACATCAACAGCAAACAAACCATAGAGATAGAACTTGAAACTGCTTTATTGTGTCAAGTTTCAAAGAGCTAGCACAAACCGTGTTTGATTTAGAGTTCCAAATACATGTATCCCTATAGGAGAAAGCAGAGTGAAACCTCAAAATGAAACCGGTTACTGCCAACGAACGGTTTCACCTAGAAGAACGAGATTTGGCGAGCCAAGTGGGAATGGTGTACTGATCATTACCTGAAAGTTTCATCAAGATTGGGTGAAAAACTGTGTGCTGAGATTTCAGGCAACTCGTAGTTTTTTGGAAGCTTGGCAGGCCCTTTCCATGAAAGTGATTCTCGCCAGTCTCTGCTTAGGGCTACATCAACAGCAAACAAACCATAGAGATAGAACTTGAAACTGCTTTATTGTGTCAAGTTTCAAAGAGCTAGCACAAACCGTGTTTGATTTAGAGTTCCAAATACATGTATCCCTATAGGAGAAAACAGAGTGAAACCTCAAAATGAAACCGGTTACTGCCAACGAACGGTTTCACCTAGAAGAACGAGATTTGGCGAGCCAAGTGGGAATGGTGTACTGATCATTACCTGAAAGTTTCATCAAGATTGGGTGAAAAACTGTGTGCTGAGATTTCAGGCAACTCGTAGTTTTTTGGAAGCTTGGCAGGCCCTTTCCATGAAAGTGATTCTCGCCAGTCTCTGCTTAGGGCTACATCAACAGCAAACAAACCATAGAGATAGAACTTGAAACTGCTTTATTGTGCCAAGTTTCAACGAGCTAGCACAAACCGTGTTTGATTTAGAGTTCCAAATACATGTATCCCTATAGAAGAAAACACAGTGAAACCTCAAAATGAAACCGGTTACTGCCAACGAACGGTTTCACCTAGAAGAACGAGATTTGGCGAGCCAAGTGGGATTGGTGTACTGATCATTACCTGAAAGTTTCATCAAGATTGGGTGAAAAAGTGTGTGCTGAGATTTCAGGCAACTCGTAGTTTTTTGGAAGCTTGGCAGGCCCTTTCCATGAAAGTGATTCTCGCCAGTCTCTGCTTAGGGCTACATCAACAGCAAACAAACCATAGAGATAGAACTTGAAACTGCTTTATTGTGTCAAGTTTCAAAGAGCTAGCACAAACCGTGTTTGATTTAGAGTTCCAAATACATGTATCCCTATAGGAGAAAACAGAGTGAAACCTCAAAATGAAACCGGTTACTGCCAACGAACGGTTTCACCTAGAAGAACGAGATTTGGCGAGCCAAGTGGGAATGGTGTACTGATCATTACCTGAAAGTTTCATCAAGATTGGGTGAAAAAGTGTGTGCTGAGATTTCAGGCAACTCGTAGTTTTTTGGAAGCTTGGCAGGCCCTTTCCATGAAAGTGATTCTCGCCAGTCTCTGCTTAGGGCTACATCAACAGCAAACAAACCATAGAGATAGAACTTGAAACTGCTTTATTGTGCCAAGTTTCAACGAGCTAGCACAAACCGTGTTTGATTTAGAGTTCCAAATACATGTATCCCTATAGGAGAAAACAGAGTGAAACCTCAAAATGAAACCGGTTACTGCCAACGAACGGTTTCACCTAGAAGAACGAGATTTGGCGAGCCAAGTGGGATTGGTGTACTGATCATTACCTGAAAGTTTCATCAAGATTGGGTGAAAAAGTGTGTGCTGAGATTTCAGGCAACTCGTAGTTTTTTGGAAGCTTGGCAGGCCCTTTCCATGAAAGTGATTCTCGCCAGTCTCTGCTTAGGGCTACATCAACAGCAAACAAACCATAGAGATAGAAGTTGAAACTGCTTTATTGTGCCAAGTTTCAAAGAGCTAGCAGAAACCGTGTTTGATTTAGAGTTCTAAATACATGTATCCCTATAGGAGAAAACAGAGTGAAACCTCAAAATGAAACCGGTTACTGCCAACGAACGGTTTCACCTAGAAGAACGAGATTTGGTGAGCCAAGTGGGATTGGTGTATTGATCATTACCAGAAAGTTTCATCAAGATTGGGTGAAAAAGTGTGTGCTGAGATTTCAGGCAACTCGTAGTTTTTTGGAAGCTTGGCAGGCCCTTTCCATGAAAGTGATTCTCGCCAGTCTCTGCTTAGGGCTACATCAACAGCAAACAAACCATAGAGATAGAACTTGAAACTGCTTTATTGTGTCCAGTTTCAAAGAGCTAGCACAAACCGTGTTTGATTTAGAGTTCCAAATACATGTATCCCTATAGCAGAAAACAGAGTGAAACCTCAAAATGAAACCGGTTATTGCCAACGAACGGTTTCACCTAGAAGAACGAGATTTGGCGAGCCAAGTGGGATTGGTGTACTGATCATATACTGAAAGTTTCATCAAGATTGGGTGAAAAAGTGTGTGCTGAGATTTCAGGCAACTCGTAGTTTTTTGGAAGCTTGGCAGGCCCTTTCCATGAAAGTGATTCTCGCCAGTCTCTGCTTAGGGCTACATCAACAGCAAACAAACCATAG
This sequence comes from Ictidomys tridecemlineatus, assembly GCF_052094955.1. NCBI lineage: Eukaryota > Metazoa > Chordata > Mammalia > Rodentia > Sciuridae > Ictidomys > Ictidomys tridecemlineatus. The sequence continues at coordinate 23,617 of NW_027522134.1, read as the reverse complement.
AGATAGAACTTGAAACTGCTTTATTGTGCCAAGTTTCAAAGAGCTAGCACAAACCGTGTTTGATTTAGAGTTCCAAATACATGTATCCCTATAGGAGAAAACAGAGTGAAACCTCAAAATGAAACCGGTTACTGCCAACGAACGGTTTCACCTAGAAGAACGAGATTTGGCGAGCCAAGTGGGATTGGTGTACTGATCATTACCTGAAAGTTTCATCAAGATTGGGCGAAAAAGTGTGTGCTGAGATTTCAGGCAACTCGTAGTTTTTTGGAAGCTTGGCAGGCCCTTTCCATGAAAGTGATTCTCGCCAATCTGCTTAGGGCTACATCAACAGCAAACAAACCATAGAGATAGAACTTAAAACTGCTTTATTGTGTCAAGTTTCAAAGAGCTAGCACAAACCGTGTTAGATTTAGAGTTCCAAATACATGTATCCCTATAGGAGAAAACAGAGTGAAACCTCAAAATGAAACCGGTTACTGCCAACGAACGGTTTCACCTAGAAGAACGAGATTTGGCGAGCCAAGAGGGATTGGTGTACTGATCATTACCTGAAAGTTTCATCAAGATTGGGTGAAAAAGTGTGTGCTGAGATTTCAGGAAACTCGTAGTTTTCTGGAAGCTTGGCAGGCCCTTTCCATGAAAGTGATTCTCGCCAGTCTCTGCTTAGGGCTACATCAACAGCAAACAAACCATAGAGATAGAACTTGAAACTGCTTTATTGTGCCACATTTCAAAGAGCTAGCACAAACCGTGTTTGATTTAGAGTTCCGAATACATGTATCCCTATAGGAGAAAACAGAGTGAAACCTCAAAATGAAACCGGTTACTGCCAACGAACGGTTTCACCTAGAAGAACGAGATTTGGCGAGCCAAGTGGGATTGGTGTACTGATCATTACCTGAAAGTTTCATCAAGATTGGGTGAAAAAGTGTGTGCTGAGATTTCAGGCAACTCGTAGTTCTCTGGAAGCTTGGCAGGCCCTTTCCATGAAAGTGATTCTCGCCAGTCTCTGCTTAGGGCTACATCAACAGCAAACAAACCATAGAAATAGAACTTGAAACTGCTTTATTGTGCCACGTTTCAAAAGAGCTAGCAAAAACCGTGTTTGATTTAGAGTTCCGAATACATGTATCCCTATAGGAGAAAACAGAGTGAAACCTCAAAATGAAACCGGTTACTGCCAACGAACGGTTTCACCTAGAAGAACAAGATTTGGCGAGCCAAGTGGGATTGGTGTACTGATCATTACCTGAAAGTTTCATCAAGATTGGGTGAAAAAGTGTATGCTGAGATTTCAGGCAACTCGTAGTTTTTTGGAAGCTTGGCAGGCACTTTCCATGAAAGTGATTCTCGCCAGTCTCTGCTTAGGGCTACATCAACAGCAAACAAAACATAGAGATAGAACTTGAAACTGCTTTATTGGGTCAAGTTTCAAAGAGCTAGCACAAACCGTGTTTGATTTAGAGTTCCAAATACATGTATCCCTAAAGGAGAAAACAGAGTGAAACCTGAAAATGAAATCGGTTACTGCCAACGAACGGTTTCACCTAGAAGAACGAGATTTGGCGAGCCAAGTGGGATTGGTGTACTGATCATTACCTGAAAGTTTCATCAAGATTGGGTGAAAAAGTGTGTGCTGAGATTTCAGGCAACTCGTAGTTTTTTGGAAGCTTGGCAGGCCTTTTCCATGAAAGTGATTCTCGCCAGTCTCTGCTTAGGGCTACATCAACAGCAAACAAAACATAGAGATAGAACTTGAAACTGCTTTATTGGGTCAAGTTTCAAAGAGCTAGCACAAACCGTGTTTGATTTAGAGTTCCAAATACATGTATCCCTATAGGAGAAAACAGAGTAAAACCTCAAAATGAAACCGGTTACTGCCAACGAACGGTTTCACTTAGAAGAACGAGATTTGGCAAGCCAAGTGGGATTGGTGTACTGATCATCACCTGAAAGTTTCATCAAGATTGGGTGAGAAAGTGTGTGCTGAGATTTCAGGACACTCGTAGTTTTTTGGAAGGTTGGCAGACCCTTTCCATTAAAGTGATTCTCGCCAGTCTCTGCTTAGGGCTACATCAACAGCAAACAAACCATAGAGATAGAAATTGAAAGTGCTTTATTGTGTCAAGTTTCAAAGAGCTAGCACAAACCGTGTTTGATTTAGAGTTCCAAATACATGTATCCCTATAGGAGAAAACAGAGTGAAACCTCAAAATGAAACCGGTTACTGCCAACGAACGGTTTCACCTAGAAGAACAAGATTTGGCGAGCCAAGTGGGATTGGTGTACTGATCATTACCTGAAAGTTTCATCAAGATTGGGTGAAAAAGTGTGTGCTGAGATTTCAGGCAACTCGTAGTTTTTTGGAAGCTTGGCAGGCCCTTTCCATGAAAGTGATTCTCGCCAGTCTCTGCTTAGGGCTACATCAACAGCAAACAAACCATAGAGATAGAACTTGAAACTGCTTTATTGTGTCAAGTTTCAAAGAGCTAGCACAAACCGTGTTTGATTTAGAGTTCCAAATACATGTATCCCTATAGGAGAAAACAGAGTGAAACCTCAAAATGAAACCGGTTACTGCCAACGAACGGTTTCACCTAGAAGAACGAGATTTGGCGAGCCAAGTGGGATTGGTGTACTGATCATTACCTGAAAGTTTCATCAAGATTGGGTGAAAAAGTGTGTGCTGAGATTTCAGGCAACTCGTAGTTTTTTGGAAGGTTGGCAGGCCCTTTCCATGAAAGTGATTCTCGCCAGTCTCTGCTTAGGGCTACATCAACAGCAAACAAACCATAGAGATAGAACTTGAAACTGCTTTATTGTGTCAAGTTTCAAAGAGCTAGCACAAACCGTGTTTGATTTAGAGTTCCAAATACATGTATCCCTATAGGAGAAAACAGAGTGAAACCTGAAAATCAAACCGGTTACTGCCAACGAACGGTTTCACCTAGAAGAACGAGATTTGGCGAGCCAAGTGGGATTGGTGTACTGATCATTACCTGAAAGTTTCATCAAGATTGGGTGAAAAAGTGTGTGCTGAGATTTCAGGCAACTCGTAGTTTTTTGGAAGCTTGGCAGGCCCTTTCCATGAAAGTGATTCTCGCCAGTCTCTGCTTAGGGCTACATCAACAGCAAACAAACCATAGAGATAGAACTTGAAACTGCTTTATTGTGTCAAGTTTCAAAGAGCTAGCACAAACCGTGTTTGATTTAGAGTTCCAAATACATGTATCCCTATAGGAGAAAACAGAGTGAAACCTCAAAATGAAACCGGTTACTGCCAACGAACGGTTTCACCTAGAAGAACGAGATTTGGCGAGCCAAGTGGGATTGGTGTACTGATCATTACCTGAAAGTTTCATCAAGATTGGGTGAAAAAGTGTGTGCTGAGATTTCAGGCAACTCGTAGTTTTTTGGAAGCTTGGCAGGCCCTTTCCATGAAAGTGATTCTCGACAGTCTCTGCTTAGGGCTACATCAACAGCAAACAAACCATGGAGAGAGAACTTGAAACTGCTTTATTGTGTCAAGTTTCAAAGAGCTAGCACAAACCGTGTTTGATTTAGAGTTCCAAATACATGTATCCCTATAGGAGAAAACAGAGTGAAACCTCAAAATGAAACCGGTTACTGCCAACGAACGGTTTCACCTAGGAGAACGAGATTTGGCGAGCCAAGTGGGATTGGTGGACTGATCATTACCTGAAAGTTTCATCAAGATTGGGTGAAAAAGTGTGTGCTGAGATTTCCGGCAACTCGTAGTTTTTTGGAAGCTTGGCAGGCCCTTTCCATGAAAGTGATTCTCGCCAGTCTCTGCTTAGGGCTACATCAACAGCAAACAAACCATAGAGATAGAACTTGAAACTGCTTTATTGTGTCAAGTTTCAAAGAGCTAGCACAAACCGTGTTTGATTTAGAGTTCCAAATACATGTATCCCTATAGGAGAAAACAGAGTGAAACCTCAAAATGAAACCGGTTACTGCCAACGAACGGTTTCACCTAGAAGAACGAGATTTGGCGAGCCAAGTGGGATTGGTGTACTGATCATTACCTGAAAGTTTCATCAAGATTGGGTGAAAAAGTGTGTGCTGAGATTTCAGGCAACTCGTAGTTTTTTGGAAGCTTGGCAGGCCCTTTCCATGAAAGTGATTCTCGCCAGTCTCTGCTTAGGGCTACATCAACAGCAAACAAACCATAGAGATAGAACTTGAAACTGCTTTATTGTGTCAAGTTTCAAAGAGCTAGCACAAACCGTGTTTGATTTAGAGTTCCAAATACATGTATCCCTATAGGAGAAAACAGAGTGAAACCTCAAAATGAAACCGGTTACTGCCAAAGAACGGTTTCACCTAGAAGAACGAGATTTGGCGAGCCAAGTGGGATTGGTGTACTGATCATTACCTGAAAGTTTCATCAAGATTGGGTGAAAAAGTGTGTGCTGAGATTTCAGGCAACTCGTAGTTTTTTTGGAAGCTTGGCAGGCCATTTCCATGTAAGTGATTCTCGCCAGTCTCTGCTTAGGGCTACATCAACAGCAAACAAAATATAGAGAGAGAACTTGAAACTGCTTTATTGTGTCAAGTTTCAAAGAGCTAGCACAAACCGTGTTTGATTTAGAGTTCCAAATACATGTATCCCTATAGGAGAAAACAGAGTGAAACCTCAAAATGAAACCGGTTACTGCCAACGAACGGTTTCACCTAGAAGAACGAGATTTGGCGAGCCTAGTGGGATTGGTGTACTGATCATTACCTGAAAGTTTCATCAAGATTGGGTGAAAAAGTGTGTGCTGAGATTTCAGGCAACTCGTAGTTTTTTGGAAGCTTGGCAGGCCCTTTCCATGAAAGTGATTCTCGCCAGTCTCTGCTTAGGGCTACATCAACAGCAAACAAACCATAGGACAGAACTTGAAACTGCTTTATTGTGTCATGTTTCAAAGAGCTAGCACAAACCGTGTTTGATTTAGAGTTCCAAATACATGTATCCCTATAGGAGAAAACAGAGTGAACCCTCAAAATGAAACCGGTTACTGCCAACGAACGGTTTCACCTAGAAGAACGAGATTTGGCGAGCCAAGTGGATTGGTGTACTGATCATTACCTGAAAGTTTCATCAAGATTGGGTGAAAAAGTGTGTGCTGAGATTTCAGGCAACTCGTAGTTTTTTGGAAGCTTGGCAGGCCCTTTCCATGAAAGTGATTCTCGCCAGTCTCTGCTTAGGGCTACATCAACAGCAAACAAACCATAGAGATAGAACTTGAAACTGCTTTATTGGGTCAAGTTTCAAAGAGCTAGCACAAACCGTGTTTGATTTAGAGTTCCAAATACATGTATCCCTATAGGAGAAAACAGAGTGAAACCTCAAAATGAAACCGGTTACTGCCAACGAACGGTTTCACCTAGAAGAACGAGATTTGGTGAGCCAAGTGGGATTGGTGTACTGATCATTACCTGAAAGTTTGATCAAGATTGGGTGAAAAAGTGTGTGCTGAGATTTCAGGCAACTCGTAGTTTTTTGGAAGCTTGGCAGGCCCTTTCCATGAAAGTGATTCTCGCCAGTCTCTGCTTAGGGCTACATCAACAGCAAACAAACCATAGAGATAGAACTTGAAACTGCTTTATTGTGTCAAGTTTCAAAGAGCTAGCACAAACCGTGTTTGATTTAGAGTTCCAAATACATGTATCCCTATAGGAGAAAACAGAGTGAAACCTCAAAATGAAAACGGTTACTGCCAACGAACGGTTTCACCTAGAAGAACGAGAGTTGGCGAGCCAAGTGGGATTGGTGTACTGATCATTACCTGAAAGTTTCATCAAGATTGGGTGAAAAAGTGTGTGCTGAGATTTCAGGCAACTCGTAGTTTTTTTGAAGCTTGGCAGGCCCTTTCCATGAAAGTGATTCTCGACAGTCTCTGCTTAGGGCTACATCAACAGCAAATAAACCATGGAGATAGAACTTGAAACTGCTTTATTGTGCCAAGTTTCAAAGAGCTAGCACAAACCGTGTTTGATTTTAGAGTTCCAAAAACATGTATCCCTATAGGAGAAAACAGAGTGAAACCTCAAAATGAAACCGGTTACTGCCAACGAACGGTTTCACCTAGAAGAACGAGATTTGGCGAGCCAAGTGGGATTGGTGTACTGATCATTACCTGAAAGTTTCATCAAGATTGGGTGAAAACGTGTGTGCTGAGATTTCAGGCAACTCGTAGTTTTTTGGAAGCTTGGCAGGCCCTTTCCATGAAAGTGATTCTCGCCAGTCTCTGCTTAGGGCTACATCAACAGCAAACAAACCATAGAAATAGAACTTGAAACTGCTTTATTGTGTCAAGTTTCAAAGAGCTAGCACAAACCATGTTTGATTTAGAGTTTCAAATACATGTATCCCTATAGAAGAAAACAGAGTGAAACCTCAAAATGAAACCGGTTAATGCCAACGAACGCTTTCACCTAGAAGAACGAGATTTGGCGAGCCAAGTGGGATTGGTGTACTGATCATTACCTGAAAGTTTCATCAAGATTGGGTGAAAAAGTGTGTGCTGAGATTTCAGGCAACTCGTAGTTTTTTGGAAGCTTGGCAGGCCCTTTCCATGAAAGTGATTCTCGCCAGTCTTTGCTTAGGGCTACATCAACAGCAAACAAACCATAGAGATAGAACTTGAAACTGCTTTATTGTGTCAAGTTTCAAAGAGCTAGCACAAACCGTGTTTGATTTAGAGTTCCAAATACATGTATCCCTATAGGAGAAAACAGAGTGAAACCTCAAAATGAAACAGGTTACTGCCAACGAACGATTTCACCTAGTAGAACGAGATTTGGCGAGCCAAGTGGGATTGGTGTACTGATCATTACCTGAAAGTTTCATCAAGATTGGGTGAAAAAGTGTGTGCTGAGATTTCAGGCAACTCGTAGTTTTTTGGAAGCTTGGCAGGCCCTTTCCATGAAAGTGATTCTCGCCATTCTCTGCTTAGGGCTACATCAACAGCAAACAAACCATAGAGATAGAACTTGAAACTGCTTTATTGGTCAAGTTTCAAAGAGCTAGCACAAACCGTGTTTGATTTAGAGTTCCAAATACATGTATCCCTATAGGAGAAAACAGAGTGAAACCTCAAAATGAAACCGGTTACTGCCAACGAACGGTTTCACCTAGAAGAACGAGATTTGGCGAGCCAAGTGGGATTGGTGTACTGATCATTACCTGAAAGTTTGATCAAGATTGGGTAAAAAAGTGTGTGCTGAGATTTCAGGCAACTCGTAGTTTTTTGGAAGCTTGGCAGGCCCTTTCCATGAAAGTGATTCTCGCCAGTCTCTGCTTTAGGGCTACATCAACAGCAAACAAACCATAGAGATAGAACTTGAAACTGCTTTATTGTGTCAAGTTTCAAAGAGCTAGCACAAACTGTGTTTGATTTAGAGTTCCAAATACATGTATCCCTATAGGAGAAAACAGAGTGAAACCTCAAATGGAACCTGTTACTGCCAACGAAGGGTTTCACCTAGAAGAACGAGATTTGGCGAGCCAAGTGGGATTGGTGTAGTGATCATTACCTGAAAGTTTCATCAAGATTGGGTGAAAAAGTGTGTGCTGAGATTTCAGGCAACTCGTAGTTTTTTGGAAGCTTGGCAGGCCCTTTCCATGAAAGTGATTCTCGCCAGTCTCTGCTTAGGGCTACATCAACAGCAAACAAACCATAGAGATAGAACTTGAAACTGCTTTATTGTGTCAAGTTTCAAAGAGCTAGCACAAACCGTGTTTGATTTAGAGATCCAAATACATGTATCCCTATAAGAGAAAACAGAGTGAAACCTCAAAATGAAACCGGTTACTGCCAACGAACGGTTTCACCTAGAAGAACGAAATTTGGCGAGCCAAGTGGGATTGGTGTACTGATCATTACCTGAAAGTTTCATCAAGATTGGGTGAAAAAGTGTGTGCTGAGATTTCAGGCAACTCGTAGTTTTTTGGAAGCTTGGCAGGCCCTTTCCATGAAAGTGATTCTCGCCAGTCTCTGCTTAGGGCTACATCAACAGCAAACAAACCATAGAGATAGAACTTGAAACTGCTTTATTGTGTCAAGTTTCAAAGAGCTAGCACAAACCGTGTTTGATTTAGAGTTCCAAATACATGTATCCCTATAGGAGAAAGCAGAGTGAAACCTCAAAATGAAACCGGTTACTGCCAACGAACGGTTTCACCTAGAAGAACGAGATTTGGCGAGCCAAGTGGGAATGGTGTACTGATCATTACCTGAAAGTTTCATCAAGATTGGGTGAAAAACTGTGTGCTGAGATTTCAGGCAACTCGTAGTTTTTTGGAAGCTTGGCAGGCCCTTTCCATGAAAGTGATTCTCGCCAGTCTCTGCTTAGGGCTACATCAACAGCAAACAAACCATAGAGATAGAACTTGAAACTGCTTTATTGTGTCAAGTTTCAAAAAGAGCTAGCACAAACCGTGTTTGATTTAGAGTTCCAAATACATGTATCCCTATAGGAGAAAACAGAGTGAAACCTCAAAATGAAACCGGTTACTGCCAACGAACGGTTTCACCTAGAAGAACGAGATTTGGCGAGCCAAGTGGGAATGGTGTACTGATCATTACCTGAAAGTTTCATCAAGATTGGGTGAAAAACTGTGTGCTGAGATTTCAGGCAACTCGTAGTTTTTTGGAAGCTTGGCAGGCCCTTTCCATGAAAGTGATTCTCGCCAGTCTCTGCTTAGGGCTACATCAACAGCAAACAAACCATAGAGATAGAACTTGAAACTGCTTTATTGTGCCAAGTTTCAACGAGCTAGCACAAACCGTGTTTGATTTAGAGTTCCAAATACATGTATCCCTATAGAAGAAAACACAGTGAAACCTCAAAATGAAACCGGTTACTGCCAACGAACGGTTTCACCTAGAAGAACGAGATTTGGCGAGCCAAGTGGGATTGGTGTACTGATCATTACCTGAAAGTTTCATCAAGATTGGGTGAAAAAGTGTGTGCTGAGATTTCAGGCAACTCATAGTTTTTTGGAAGCTTGGCAGGCCCTTTCCATGAAAGTGATTCTCGCCAGTCTCTGCTTAGGGCGACATCAACAGCAAACAAACCATAGAGATAGAACTTGAAACTGCTTTATTGTGTCAAGTTTCAAAGAGCTAGCACAAACCGTGATTGATTTAGAGTTCCAAATGCATGTATCCCTATAGGAGAAAACAGAGTGAAACCTCAAAATGAAACCGGTTACTGCCAACGAACGGTTTCACCTAGAAGAACGAGATTTGGCGAGCCAAGTGGGATTGGTGTACTGATCATTACCTGAAAGTTTCATCAAGATTGGGTGAAAAAGTGTGTGCTGAGATTTCAGGCAACTCGTAGTTTTTGGAAGCTTGGCAGGCCCTTTCCATGAAAGTGATTCTCGCCAGTCTCTGCTTAGGGCTACATCAACAGCAAACAAACCATAGAGATAGAACTTGAAACTGCTTTTTGTGCCAAGTTTCAAAGAGCTAGCAGAAACCGTGTTTGATTTAGAGTTCCAAATACATGTATCCCTATAGGAGAAAACAGAGTGAAACCTCAAAATGAAACCGGTTACTGCCAACGAACGGTTTCACCTAGAAGAACGAGATTTGGCGAGCCAAGTGGGATTGGTGTACTGATCATTACCTGAAAGTTTCATCAAGATTGGGTGAAAAAGTGTGTGCTGAGATTTCAGGCAACTCGTAGTTTTTTGGAAGCTTGGCAGGCCCTTTCCATGAAAGTGATTCTCGCCAGTCTCTGCTTAGGGATACATGAACAGCAAACAAACCATAGAGATAGAACTTGAAACTGCTTTATTGTGTCAAGTTTCAAAGAGCTAGCACAAACCGTGTTTGATTTAGAGTTCCAAATACATGTATCCCTATAGGAGAAAACAGAGTGAAACTCAAAATGAAACCGGTTACTGCCAACGAACGGTTTCACCTAGAAGAACGAGATTTGGCGAGCCAAGTGGGATTGGTGTACTGATCATTACCTGAAAGTTTCATCAAGATTGGGTGAAAAAGTGTGTGCTGAGATTTCAGGCAACTCGTAGTTTTTTGGAAGCTTGGCAGGCCCTTTCCATGAAAGTGATTCTCGCCAGTCTCTGCTTAGGGCTACATCAACAGCAAACAAACCATAGAGATAGAACTTGAAACTGCTTTATTGTGCCAAGTTTCAAAGAGCTAGCACAAACCGTGTTTGATTTAGAGTTCCAAATACATGTATCCCTATAGGAGAAAACAGAGTGAAACCTCAAAATGAAACCGGTTACTGCCAACGAACGGTTTCACCTAGAAGAACGAGATTTGGCGAGCCAAGTGGGAATGGTGTACTGATCATTACCTGAAAGTTTCATCAAGATTGGGTGAAAAAGTGTGTGCTGAGATTTCAGGCAACTCGTAGTTTTTTGGAAGCTTGGCAGGCCCTTTCCATGAAAGTGATTCTCGCCAGTCTCTGCTTAGGGCTACATCAACAGCAAACAAACCATAGAGATAGAACTTGAAACTGCTTTATTGTGCCAAGTTTCAACGAGCTAGCACAAACCGTGTTTGATTTAGTGTTCCAAATACATGTATCCCTATAGGAGAAAACAGAGTGAAACCTCAAAATGAAACCGGTTACTGCCAACGAACGGTTTCACCTAGAAGAACGAGATTTGGCGAGCCAAGTGGGATTGGTGTACTGATCATTACCTGAAAGTTTCATCAAGATTGGGTGAAAAAGTGTGTGCTGAGATTTCAGGCAACTCGTAGATTTTTGGAAGCTTGGCAGGCCCTTTCCATGAAAGTGATTCTCGCCAGTCTCTGCTTAGGGCTACATCAACAGCAAACAAACCATAGAGATAGAACTTGAAACTGCTTTATTGGGTCAAGTTTCAAAGAGCTAGCACAAACCGTGTTTGATTTAGAGTTCCAAATACATGTATCCCTATAGGAGAAAACAGAGTGAAACCTCAAAATGAAACCGGTTACTGCCAACGAACGGTTTCACCTAGAAGACGAGATTTGGCGAGCCAAGTGGGATTGGTGTACTGATCATTACCTCAAAGTTTCATCAAGATTGGGTGAAAAAGTGTGTGCTGAGATTTCAGGAAACTCGTAGTTTTTTGGAAGCTTGGCAGGCCCTTTCCATGAAAGTGATTCTCGCCAGTCTCTGCTTAGGGCTACATCAACAGCAAACAAACCATAGAGATAGAACTTGAAACTGCTTTATGGTGTCAAGTTTCAAAGAGCTAGCACAAACCGTGTTTGATTTAGAGTTCCAAATACATGTATTCCTATAAGAGAAAACAGAGTGAAACCTCAAAATGAAACCGGTTACTGCCAACGAACGGATTCACCTAGAAGAACGAGATTTGGCGAGCCAAGTGGGATTGGTTTACTGATCATTACCTCAAAGTTTCATCAAGATTGGGTGAAAAAGTGTGTGCTGAGATTTCAGGCAACTCGTAGTTTTTTAGAAGCTTGGCAGGCCCTTTCTATGAAAGTGATTCTCACCAGTCTCTGCTTAGGGCTACATCAACAGCAAACAAACCATAGAGATAGAACTTGAAACTGCTTTATTGTGCCAAGTTTCAAGGAGCTAGCACAAACCGTGTTTGATTTAGAGTTCCAAATACATGTATCCCTATAGGAGAAAACAGAGTGAAACCTAAAAATGAAACCGGTTACTGCCAACGAACGGTTTCACCTAGAAGAACGAGATTTGGCGAGCCAAGTGGGATTGGTGTACTGATCATTACCTGAAAGTTTCATCAAGATTGGGTGAAAAAGTGTGTGCTGAGATTTCAGGCAACTCATAGTTTTTTGGAAGCTTGGCAGGCCCTTTCCATGAAAGTGATTCTCGCCAGTCTCTGCTTAGGCTACATCAACAGCAAACAAACCATAGAGATAGAACTTGAAACTGCTTTATTGTGTCAAGTTTCAAAGAGCTAGCACAAACCGTGTTTGATTTAGAGTTCCAAATACATGTATCCCTATAGGAGAAAACAGAGTGAAACCTCAAAATGAAACCGGTTACTGCCAATGAATGGTTTCACCTAGAAGAACGAGATTTGGCGAGCCAAGAAGGATTGGTGTACTGATCATTACCTGAAAGTTTCATCAAGATTGGGTGAAAAAGTGTGTGCTGAGATTTCAGGCAACTCGTAGTTTTTTGGAAGCTTGGCAGGCCCTTTCCATGAAAGTGATTTCGCCAGTCTCTGCTTAGGGCTACATCAACAGCAAACAAACCATAGAGATAGAACTTGAAACTGCTTTATTGTGTCAAGTTTCAAAGAGCTAGCACAAACCGTGTTTGATTTAGAGATCCAAATACATGTATCCCTATAAGAGAAAACAGAGTGAAACCTCAAAATGAAACCGGTTACTGCCAACGAACGGTTTCACCTAGAAGAACGAGATTTGGCGAGCCCAGTGGGATTGGTGTACTGATCATTACCTGAAAGTTTCATCAAGATTGGGTGAAAAAGTGTGTGCTGAGATTTCAGGAAACTCGTAGTTTTTTGGAAGCTTGGCAGGCCCTTTCCATGAAAGTGATTCTCGCCAGTCTCTGCTTAGGGCTACATCAACAGCAAACAAACCATAGAGATAGAACTTGAAACTGCTTTATTGTGTCAAGTTTCAAAGAGCTAGCACAAACCGTGTTTGATTTAGAGTTCCAAATACATGTATCCCTATAGGAGAAAACAGAGTGAAACCTCAAAATGAAACCGGTTACTGCCAACGAACGGTTTCACCTAGAAGAACGAGATTTGGCGAGCCAAGTGGGAATGGTGTACTGATCATTACCTGAAAGTTTCATCAAGATTGGGTGAAAAAGTGTGTGCTGAGATTTCAGGCAACTCGTAGTTTTTTGGAAGCTTGGCAGGCCCTTTCCATGAAAGTGATTCTCGCCAGTCTCTGCTTAGGGCTACATCAACAGCAAACAAACCATAGAGATAGAACTTGAAACTGCTTTATTGTGCCAAGTTTCAACGAGCTAGCACAAACCGTGTTTGATTTAGAGTTCCAAATACATGTATCCCTATAGGAGAAAACAGAGTGAAACCTCAAAATGAAACCGGTTACTGCCAACGAACGGTTTTCACCTAGAAGAACGAGATTTGGCGAGCCAAGTGGGATTGGTGTACTGATCATTACCTGAAAGTTTCATCAAGATTGGGTGAAAAAGTGTGTGCTGAGATTTCAGGCAACTCGTAGTTTTTTGGAAGCTTGGCAGGCCCTTTCCATGAAAGTGATTCTCGCCAGTCTCTGCTTAGGGCTACATCAACAGCAAACAAACCATAGAGATAGAACTTGAAACTGCTTTATTGTGTCAAGTTTCAAAGAGCTAGCACAAACCGTGTTTGATTTAGAGTTCCAAATACATGTATCCCTATAGCAGAAAACAGAGTGAAACCTCAAAATTTAACCGGTTACTGCCAACGAACGGTTTCACCTAGAAGAACGAGATTTGGCGAGCCAAGTGGGATTGGTGTACTGATCATATACTGAAAGTTTCATCAAGATTGGGTGAAAAAGTGTGTGCTGAGATTTCAGGCAACTCGTAGTTTTTTGGAAGCTTGGCAGGCCCTTTCCATGAAAGTGATTCTCGCCAGTCTCTGCTTAGGGCTACATCAACAGCAAACAAACCATAGAGATAGAACTTGAAACTGCTTTATTGTGTCAAGTTTCAAAGAGCTAGCACAAACCGTGTTTGATTTAGAGTTCCAAATACATGTATCCCTATAGGAGAAAACAGAGTGAAACCTCAAAATGAAACCGGTTACTGCCAACGAAACGGTTTCACCTAGAAGAACGAGATTTGGCGATCCAAGTGGGAATGGTGTACTGATCATTACCTGAAAGTTTCATCAAGATTGGGTGAAAAAGTGTGTGCTGAGATTTCAGGCAACTCGTAGTTTTTTGGAAGCTTGGCAGGCCCTTTCCATGAAAGTGATTCTCGCCAGTCTCTGCTTAGGGCTACATCAACAGCAAACAAACCATAGAGATAGAACTTGAAACTGCTTTATTGTGCCAAGTTTCAACGAGCTAGCACAAACCGTGTTTGATTTAGAGTTCCAAATACATGTATCCCTATAGGAGAAAACAGAGTGAAACCTCAAAATGGAACCGGTTACTGCCAACGAACGGTTCACCTAGAAGAACGAGATTTGGCGAGCCAAGTGGGATTGGTGTACTGATCATTACCTGAAAGTTTCATCAAGATTGGGTGAAAAAGTGTGTGCTGAGATTTCAGGCAACTCGTAGTTTTTTGGAAGCTTGGCAGGCCCTTTCCATGAAAGTGATTCTCGCCAGTCTCTGCTTAGGGCTACATCAACAGCAAACAAACCATAGAGATAGAACTTGAAACTGCTTTATTATGCCAAGTTTCAAAGAGCTAGCAGAAACCGTGTTTGATTTAGAGTTCCAAATACATGTATCCCTATAGGAGAAAACAGAGTGAAACCTCAAAATGAAACCGGTTACTGCCAACGAACGGTTTCACCTAGAAGAACGAGATTTGGCGAGCCAAGTGGGATTGGTGTATTGATCATTACCAGAAAGTTTCATCAAGATTGGGTGAAAAGTGTGTGCTGAGATTTCAGGCAACTCGTAGTTTTTGGAAGCTTGGCAGGCCCTTTCCATGAAAGTGATTCTCGCCAGTCTCTGCTTAGGGCTACATCAACAGCAAACAAACCATAGAGATAGAACTTGAAACTGCTTTATTGTGTCAAGTTTCAAAGAGCTAGCACAAACCGTGTTTGATTTAGAGTTCCAAATACATGTATCCCTATAGGAGAAAACAGAGTGAAACCTCAAAATGAAACCGGTTACTGCCAATGAACGGTTTCACCTAGAAGAACGAGATTTGGCGAGCCAAGTGGGATTGGTGTACTGATCATTACCTGAAAGTTTCATCAAGATTGGGTGAAAAAAGTGTGTGCTGAGATTTCAGGCAACTCGTAGTTTTTTGGAAGCTTGGCAGGCCCTTTCCATGAAAGTGATTCTCGCCAGTCTCTGCTTAGGGCTACATCAACAGCAAACAAACCATAGAGATAGAACTTGAAAACTGCTTTATTGTGTCAAGTTTCAAAGAGCTAGCACAAACCGTGTTTGATTTAGAGTTCCAAATACATGTATCCCTATAGCAGAAAACAGAGTGAAAACCTCAAAATGAAACCGGTTACTGCCAACGAACGGTTTCACCTAGAAGAACGAGATTTGGCGAGCCAAGTGGGATTGGTGTACTGATCATGTACTGAAAGTTTCATCAAGATTGGGTGAAAAAGTGTGTGCTGAGATTTCAGGCAACTCGTAGTTTTTTGGAAGCTTGGCAGGCCCTTTCCATGAAAGTGATTCTCGCCAGTCTCTGCTTAGGGCTACATCAACAGCAAACAAACCATAGAGATAGAACTTGAAACTGCTTTATTGTGCCAAGTTTCAAAGAGCTAGCACAAACCGTGTTTGATTTAGAGTTCCAAATTCATGTATCCCTATAGGAGAAAACAGAGTGAAACCTCAAAATGGAACCGGTTACTGCCAACGAACGGTTTCACCTAGAAGAAACGAGATTTGGCGAGCCAAGTGGGATTGGTGTACTGATCATTACCTGAAAGTTTCATCAAGATTGGGTGAAAAAGTGTGTGCTGAGATTTCAGGCAACTCGTAGTTTTTTGGAAGCTTGGCAGGCCCTTTCCATGAAAGTGATTCTCGCCAGTCTCTGCTTAGGGCTACATCAACAGCAAACAAACCATAGAGATAGAACTTGAAAACTGCTTTATTATGCCAAGTTTCAAAGAGCTAGCAGAAACCGTGTTTGATTTAGAGTTCCAAATACATGTATCCCTATAGGAGAAAACAGAGTGAAACCTCAAAATGAAACCGGTTACTGCCAACGAACGGTTTCACCTAGAAGAACGAGATTTGGCGAGCCAAGTGGGATTGGTGTATTGATCATTACCAGAAAGTTTCATCAAGATTGGGTGAAAAAGTGTGTGCTGAGATTTCAGGCAACTCGTAGTTTTTTGGAAGCTTGGCAGGCCCTTTCCATGAAAGTGATTCTCGCCAGTCTCTGCTTAGGGCTACATCAACAGCAAACAAACCATAGAGAGAGAACTTGAAACTGCTTATAAGTTGTGTCAAGTTTCCAAAGAGCTAGCACAAACCGTGTTTGATTTAGAGATCCAAATACATGTATCCCTATAAGAGAAAACAGAGTGAAACCTCAAAATGAAACCGGTTACTGCCAACGAACGGTTTCACCTAGAAGAACGAGATTTGGCGAGCCAAGTGGGATTGGTGTACTGATCATTACCTGAAAGTTTCATCAAGATTGGGTGAAAAAGTGTGTGCTGAGATTTCAGGCACTCGTAGTTTTTTGGAAGCTTGGCAGGCCCTTTCCATGAAAGTGATTCTCGCCAGTCTCTGCTTAGGGCTACATCAACAGCAAACAAACCATAGAGATAGAACTTGAAACTGCCTTTATTGTGTCAAGTTTCAAAGAGCTAGCACAAACCGTGTTTGATTTAGAGTTCCAAATACATGTATCCCTATAGGAGAAAACAGAGTGAAACCTCAAAATGAAACCGTTACTGCCAACGAACGGTTTCACCTAGAAGAATGAGATTTGGCGAGCCAAGTGGGAATGGTGTACTGATCATTACCTGAAAGTTTCATCAAGATTGGGTGAAAAAGTGTGTGCTGAGATTTCAGGCAACTCGTAGTTTTTTGGAAGCTTGGCAGGCCCTTTCCATGAAAGTGATTCTCGCAGTCTCTGCTTAGGGCTACATCAACAGCAAACAAACCATAGAGATAGAACTTGAAACTGCTTTATTATGCCAAGTTTCAAAGAGCTAGCAGAAACCGTGTTGATTTAGAGTTCCAAATACATGTATCCCTATAGGAGAAAACAGAGTGAAACCTCAAAATGAAACCGGTTACTGCCAACGAACGGTTTCACCTAGAATAACGAGATTTGGCGAGCCAAGTGGGATTGGTGTACTGATCATTACCTGAAAGTTTCATCAAGATTGGGTGAAAAAGTGTGTGCTGAGATTTCAGGCAACTCGTAGTTTTTTGGAAGCTTGGCAGGCCCTTTCCATGAAAGTGATTCTCGCCAGTCTCTGCTTAGGGCTACATCAACAGCAAACAAACCATAGAGATAGAAGTTGAAACTGCTTTATTGTGCCAAGTTTCAAAGAGCTAGCAGAAACCGTGTTTGATTTAGAGTTTCTAAATACATGTATCCCTATAGGAGAAAACAGAGTGAAACCTCAAAATGAAACCGGTTACTGCCAACGAACGGTTTCACCTAGAAGAACGAGATTTGGTGAGCCAAGTGGGATTGGTGTATTGATCATTACCAGAAAGTTTCATCAAGAATTGGGTGAAAAAGTGATGTGCTGAGATTTCAGGCAACTCGTAGTTTTTTTGGAAGCTTGGCAGGCCCTTTCCATGAAAGTGATTCTCGCCAGTCTCTGCTTAGGGCTACATCAACAGCAAACAAACCATAGAGATAGAACTTGAAACTGCTTTATTGTGTCCAGTTTCAAAGAGCTAGCACAAACCGTGTTTGATTATAGAGTTCCAAATACATGTATCCCTATAGCAGAAAACAGAGTGAAACCTCAAAATGAAACCGAGTTATTGCCAACGACGGTTTCACCTAGAAGAACGAGATTTGGCGAGCCAAGTGGGATTGGTGTACTGATCAATATACTGAAAGTTTCATCAAGATTGGGTGAAAAAGTGTGTGCTGAGATTTCAGGCAACTCGTAGTTTTTGGAAGCTTGGCAGGCCCTTTCCATGAAAGTGATTCTCGCCAGTCTCTGCTTAGGGCTACATCAACAGCAAACAAACCATAGAGATAGAACTTGAACTGCTTTATTGTGCCAAGTTCAAAGAGCTAGCACAAACCGTGTTTGATTTAGAGTTCCAAATACATGTATCCCTATAGGAGAAAACAGAGTGAAACCTCAAAATGAAACCGGTTACTGCCAACGAACGGTTTCACCTAGAAGAACGAGATTTGGCGAGCCAAGTGGGATTGGTGTACTGATCATTACCTGAAAGTTTCATCAAGATTGGGCGAAAAAGTGTGTGCTGAGATTTCAGGCAACTCGTAGTTTTTGGAAGCTTGGCAGGCCCTTTCCATGAAAGTGATTCTCGCCAATCTGCTTAGGGCTACATCAACAGCAAACAAACCATAGAGATAGAACTTAAAACTGCTTTATTGTGTCAAGTTTCAAAGAGCTAGCACAAACCATGTTAGATTTAGAGTTCCAAATACATGTATCCCTATAGGAGAAAACAGAGTGAAACCTCAAAATGAAACCTGTTACTGCCAACGAACGGTTTCACTAGAAGAACGAGATTTGGCGAGCCAAGAGGGATTGGTGTACTGATCATTACCTGAAAGTTTCATCAAGATTGGGTGAAAAGTGTGTGCTGAGATTTCAGGAAACTCGTAGTTTTCTGGAAGCTTGGCAGGCCCTTTCCATGAAAGTGATCTCGCCAGTCTCTGCTTAGGGCTACATCAACAGCAAACAAACCATAGAGATAGAACTTGAAAACTGCTTTATTGTGCCACATTTCAAAGAGCTAGCAAAACCGTGTTTGATTTAGAGTTCCGAATACATGTATCCCTATAGGAGAAAACAGAGTGAAACCTCAAAATGAAACCGGTTACTGCCAACGAACGGTTTCACCTAGAAGAACGAGATTTGGCGAGCCAAGTGGGATTGGTGTACTGATCATTACCTGAAAGTTTCATCAAGATTGGGTGAAAAAGTGTGTGCTGAGATTTCAGGCAACTCGTAGTTTTTTGGAAGCTTGGCAGGCCCTTTCCATGAAAGTGATTCTCGCCAGTCTCTGCTTAGGGCTACATCAACAGCAAACAAACCATAGAGATAGAACTTGAAACTGCTTTATTGTGCCAAGTTTCAGAGCTAGCACAAACCGTGTTTGATTTAGAGTTCCAAATACATGTATCCCTATAGGAGAAAACAGAGTGAAATCTCAAAATGGAACAGGTTACTGCCAAGTAAGGGTTTCACCTAGAAGAACGAGATTTGGCGAGCCAAGTGGGATTGGTGTACTGATCATTACCTGAAAGTTTCATCAAGATTGGGTGAAAAAGTGTGTGCTGAGATTTCAGGCAACTCGTAGTTTTTTGGAAGCTTGGCAGGCTTTTTCCATGAAAGTGATTCTCGCCAGTCTCTGCTTAGGGCTACATCAACAGCAAACAAATCATAGAGATAGAACTTGAAACTGCTTTATTGTGCCAAGTTTCAAAGAGCTAGCACAAACCGTGTTTGATTTAGAGTTCCAAATACATGTATCCCTATAGGAGAAAACAGAGTGAAACCTCAAAATGAAACCGGTTACTCCCAACGAACGGTTTTACCTAGAAGAACGAGATTTGGCCAGCCAAGTGGGATTGGTGTACTGATCATTACTTGAAAGTTTCATCAAGATTGGGTGAAAAAGTGTGTGCTGAGATTTCAGGCAACTCGTAGTTTTTTGGAAGCTTGGCAGGCCCTTTCCATGAAAGTGATTCTCGCCAGTCTCTGCTTAGGGCTACATCAACAGCAAACAAACCATAGAGATAGAACTTGAAACTGCTTTATTGTGTCAAGTTTCAAAGAGCTAGCACAAACCGTGTTTGATTTAGAGTTCCAAATACATGTATCCCTATAGCAGAAAACAGAGTGAAACCTCAAAATGAAACCGGTTACTGCCAATGAACGGTTTCACCTAGAAGAACGAGATTTGGCGAGCCAAGTGGGATTGGTGTACTGATCATTACCTGAAAGTTTCATCAAGATTGGGTGAAAAAGTGTGTGCTGAGATTTCAGGCAACTCGTAGTTCTCTGGAAGCTTGGCAGGCCCTTTCCATGAAAGTGATTCTCGCCAGTCTCTGCTTAGGGCTACATCAACAGCAAACAAACCATAGAAATAGAACTTGAAACTGCTTTATTGTGCCACGTTTCAAAAGAGCTAGCAAAAACCGTGTTTGATTTAGAGTTCCGAATACATGTATCCCTATAGGAGAAAACAGAGTGAAACCTCAAAATGAAACCGGTTACTGCCAACGAACGGTTTCACCTAGAAGAACAAGATTTGGCGAGCCAAGTGGGATTGGTGTACTGATCATTACCTGAAAGTTTCATCAAGATTGGGTGAAAAAGTGTATGCTGAGATTTCAGGCAACTCGTAGTTTTTTGGAAGCTTGGCAGGCACTTTCCATGAAAGTGATTCTCGCCAGTCTCTGCTTAGGGCTACATCAACAGCAAACAAAACATAGAGATAGAACTTGAAACTGCTTTATTGGGTCAAGTTTCAAAGAGCTAGCACAAACCGTGTTTGATTTAGAGTTCCAAATACCTGTATCCCTAAAGGAGAAAACAGAGTGAAACCTGAAAATGAAATCGGTTACTGCCAACGAACGGTTTCACCTAGAAGAACGAGATTTGGCGAGCCAAGTGGGATTGGTGTACTGATCATTACCTGAAAGTTTCATCAAGATTGGGTGAAAAAGTGTGTGCTGAGATTTCAGGCAACTCGTAGTTTTTTGGAAGCTTGGCAGGCCTTTTCCATGAAAGTGATTCTCGCCAGTCTCTGCCTAGGGCTACATCAACAGCAAACAAAACATAGAGATAGAACTTGAAACTGCTTTATTGGGTCAAGTTTCAAAGAGCTAGCACAAACCGTGTTTGATTTAGAGTTCCAAATACATGTATCCCTATAGGAGAAAACAGAGTAAAACCTCAAAATGAAACCGGTTACTGCCAACGAACGGTTTCACTTAGAAGAACGAGATTTGGCAAGCCAAGTGGGATTGGTGTACTGATCATCACCTGAAAGTTTCATCAAGATTGGGTGAGAAAGTGTGTGCTGAGATTTCAGGACACTCGTAGTTTTTTGGAAGGTTGGCAGACCCTTTCCATTAAAGTGATTCTCGCCAGTCTCTGCTTAGGGCTACATCAACAGCAAACAAACCATAGAGATAGAAATTGAAACTGCTTTATTGTGTCAAGTTTCAAAGAGCTAGCACAAACCGTGTTTGATTTAGAGTTCCAAATACATGTATCCCTATAGGAGAAAACAGAGTGAAACCTCAAAATGAAACCGGTTACTGCCAACGAACGGTTTCACCTAGAAGAACAAGATTTGGCGAGCCAAGTGGGATTGGTGTACTGATCATTACCTGAAAGTTTCATCAAGATTGGGTGAAAAAGTGTGTGCTGAGATTTCAGGCAACTCGTAGTTTTTTGGAAGCTTGGCAGGCCCTTTCCATGAAAGTGATTCTCGCCAGTCTCTGCTTAGGGCTACATCAACAGCAAACAAACCATAGAGATAGAACTTGAAACTGCTTTATTGTGTCAAGTTTCAAAGAGCTAGCACAAACCGTGTTTGATTTAGAGTTCCAAATACATGTATCCCTATAGGAGAAAACAGAGTGAAACCTCAAAATGAAACCGGTTACTGCCAACGAACGGTTTCACCTAGAAGAACGAGATTTGGCGAGCCAAGTGGGATTGGTGTACTGATCATTACCTGAAAGTTTCATCAAGATTGGGTGAAAAAGTGTGTGCTGAGATTTCAGGCAACTCGTAGTTTTTTGGAAGGTTGGCAGGCCCTTTCCATGAAAGTGATTCTCGCCAGTCTCTGCTTAGGGCTACATCAACAGCAAACAAACCATAGAGATAGAACTTGAAACTGCTTTATTGTGTCAAGTTTCAAAGAGCTAGCACAAACCGTGTTTGATTTAGAGTTCCAAATACATGTATCCCTATAGGAGAAAACAGAGTGAAACCTGAAAATCAAACCGGTTACTGCCAACGAACGGTTTCACCTAGAAGAACGAGATTTGGCGAGCCAAGTGGGATTGGTGTACTGATCATTACCTGAAAGTTTCATCAAGATTGGGTGAAAAAGTGTGTGCTGAGATTTCAGGCAACTCGTAGTTTTTTGGAAGCTTGGCAGGCCCTTTCCATGAAAGTGATTCTCGCCAGTCTCTGCTTAGGGCTACATCAACAGCAAACAAACCATAGAGATAGAACTTGAAACTGCTTTATTGTGTCAAGTTTCAAAGAGCTAGCACAAACCGTGTTTGATTTAGAGTTCCAAATACATGTATCCCTATAGGAGAAAACAGAGTGAAACCTCAAAATGAAACCGGTTACTGCCAACGAACGGTTTCACCTAGAAGAACGAGATTTGGCGAGCCAAGTGGGATTGGTGTACTGATCATTACCTGAAAGTTTCATCAAGATTGGGTGAAAAAGTGTGTGCTGAGATTTCAGGCAACTCGTAGTTTTTTGGAAGCTTGGCAGGCCCTTTCCATGAAAGTGATTCTCGACAGTCTCTGCTTAGGGCTACATCAACAGCAAACAAACCATGGAGAGAGAACTTGAAACTGCTTTATTGTGTCAAGTTTCAAAGAGCTAGCAGAAACCGTGTTTGATTTAGAGTTCCAAATACATGTATCCCTATAGGAGAAAACAGAGTGAAACCTCAAAATGAAACCGGTTACTGCCAACGAACGGTTTCACCTAGGAGAACGAGATTTGGCGAGCCAAGTGGGATTGGTGGACTGATCATTACCTGAAAGTTTCATCAAGATTGGGTGAAAAAGTGTGTGCTGAGATTTCCGGCAACTCGTAGTTTTTTGGAAGCTTGGCAGGCCCTTTCCATGAAAGTGATTCTCGCCAGTCTCTGCTTAGGGCTACATCAACAGCAAACAAACCATAGAGATAGAACTTGAAACTGCTTTATTGTGTCAAGTTTCAAAGAGCTAGCACAAACCGTGTTTGATTTAGAGTTCCAAATACATGTATCCCTATAGGAGAAAACAGAGTGAAACCTCAAAATGAAACCGGTTACTGCCAACGAACGGTTTCACCTAGAAGAACGAGATTTGGCGAGCCAAGTGGGATTGGTGTACTGATCATTACCTGACAGTTTCATCAAGATTGGGTGAAAAAGTGTGTGCTGAGATTTCAGGCAACTCGTAGTTTTTTGGAAGCTTGGCAGGCCCTTTCCATGAAAGTGATTCTCGCCAGTCTCTGCTTAGGGCTACATCAACAGCAAACAAACCATAGAGATAGAACTTGAAACTGCTTTATTGTGTCAAGTTTCAAAGAGCTAGCACAAACCGTGTTTGATTTAGAGTTCCAAATACATGTATCCCTATAGGAGAAAACAGAGTGAAACCTCAAAATGAAACCGGTTACTGCCAACGAACGGTTTCACCTAGAAGAACGAGATTTGGCGAGCCAAGTGGGATTGGTGTACTGATCATTACCTGAAAGTTTCATCAAGATTGGGTGAAAAAGTGTGTGCTGAGATTTCAGGCAACTCGTAGTTTTTTGGAAGCTTGGCAGGCCATTTCCATGTAAGTGATTCTCGCCAGTCTCTGCTTAGGGCTACATCAACAGCAAACAAAATATAGAGAGAGAACTTGAAACTGCTTTATTGTGTCAAGTTTCAAAGAGCTAGCACAAACCGTGTTTGATTTAGAGTTCCAAATACATGTATCCCTATAGGAGAAAACAGAGTGAAACCTCAAAATGAAACCGGTTACTGCCAACGAACGGTTTCACCTAGAAGAACGAGATTTGGCG
>NW_027522133.1:0-31734 GCF_052094955.1 Ictidomys tridecemlineatus | reverse complement strand
AAACCTCAAAATGAAACCGGTTACTGCCAACGAACGGTTTAACCTAGAAGAACGAAATTTGGCGAGCCAAGTGGGCTTGGTGTACTGATCATTACCTGAAAGTATCATCAAGATTGGGTGAAAAAGTGGTTGCTGAGATTTCAGGCAACTCGTAGTTTTTTGGAGCTTGGCAGGCCCTTTCCATGAAAGTGATTCTCGCCAGTCTCTGCTTAGGGCTACATCAACAGCAAACAAACCATAGAGATAGAACTTGAAACTGCTTTATTGTGTCAAGTTTCAAAGAGCTAGAACAAACCGTGTTTGATTTAGAGTTCCAAATACATGTATCCCTATAGGAGAAAACAGAGTGAAACCTCAGAATGAAACCGGTTACTGCCAACGAACGGTTTAACCTAGAAGAACGAAATTTGGCGAGCCAAGTGGGCTTGGTGTACTGATCATTACCTGAAAGTATCATCAAGATTGGGTGAAAAAGTGGTTGCTGAGATTTCAGGCAACTCGTAGTTTTTTGGAGCTTGGCAGTCCCTTTCCATGAAAGTGATTCTCGCCAGTCTCTGCTTAGGGCTACATCAACAGCAAACAAAGCATAGAGATAGAACTTGAAACTGCTTTATTGTGTCAAGTTTCAAGAGCTAGCACAAACCGTGTTTGATTTAGAGTTCCAAATACATGTATCCCTATAGGAGAAAACAGAGTGAAACCTCAAAATGAAACCGGTTACTGCCAACGAACGGTTTAACCTAGAAGAACGAAATTTGGCGAGCCAAGTGGGCTTGGTGTACTGATCATTACCTGAAAGTATCATCAAGATTGGGTGAAAAAGTGTTTGCTGAGATTTCAGGCAACTCGTAGTTTTTGGAGCTTGGCAGGCCCTTTCCATGAAAGTGATTCTCGCCAGTCTCTGCTTAGGGCTACATCAACAGCAAATAAACCATAGAGATAGAACTTGAAACTGCTTTATTGTGTCAAGTTTCAAAGAGCTAGCACAAACCGTGTTTGATTTAGAGTTCCAAATACATGTATCCCTATAGGAGAAAACAGAGTGAAACCTCAAAATGAAACCGGTTACTGCCAACGAACGGTTTAACCTAGAAGAACGAAATTTGGCGAGCCAAGTGGGCTTGGTGTACTGATCATTACCTGAAAGTATCATCAAGATTGGGTGAAAAAGTGGTTGCTGAGATTTCAGGCAACTCGTAGTTTTTTGGAGCTTGGCAGGCCCTTTCCATGAAAGTGATTCTCGCCAGTCTCTGCTTAGGGCTACATCAACAGCAAACAAACCATAGAGATAGAACTTGAAACTGCTTTATTGTGTCAAGTTTCAAAGAGCTAGCACAAACCGTGTTTGATTTAGAGTTCCAAATACATGTATCCCTATAGGAGAAAACAGAGTGAAACCTCAAAATGAAACCGGTTACTGCCAACGAACGGTTTAACCTAGAAGAACGAAATTTGGCGAGCCAAGTGGGCTTGGTGTACTGATCATTACCTGAAAGTATCATCAAGATTGGGTGAAAAAGTGGTTGCTGAGATTTCAGGCAACTCGTAGTTTTTTGGAGCTTGGCAGGCCCTTTCCATGAAAGTGATTCTCGCCAGTCTCTGCTTAGGGCTACATCAACAGCAAACAAACCATAGAGATAGAACTTGAAACTGCTTTATTGTGTCAAGTTTCAAAGAGCTAGCACAAACCGTGTTTGATTTAGAGTTCCAAATACATGTATCCCTATAGGAGAAAACAGAGTGAAACCTCAAAATGAAACCGGTTACTGCCAACGAACGGTTTAACCTAGAAGAACGAAATTTGGCGAGCCAAGTGGGCTTGGTGTACTGATCATTACCTGAAAGTATCATCAAGATTGGGTGAAAAAGTGGTTGCTGAGATTTCAGGCAACTCGTAGTTTTTTGGAGCTTGGCAGGCCCTTTCCATGAAAGTGATTCTCGCCAGTCTCTGCTTAGGGCTACATCAACAGCAAACAAACCATCGAGATAGAACTTGAAACTGCTTTATTGTGTCAAGTTTCAAAGAGCTAGCACAAACCGTGTTTGATTTAGAGTTCCAAATACATGTATCCCTATAGGAGAAAACAGGAGTGAAACCTCAGAATGAAACCGGTTACTGCCAACGAACGGTTTAACCTAGAAGAACGAAATTTGGCGAGCCAAGTGGGCTTGGTGTACTGATCATTACCTGAAAGTATCATCAAGATTGGGTGAAAAAGTGGTTGCTGAGATTTCAGGCAACTCGTAGTTTTTTGGAGCTTGGCAGGCCCTTTCCATGAAAGTGATTCTCGCCAGTCTCTGCTTAGGGCTACATCAACAGCAAACAAACCATAGAGATAGAACTTGAAACTGCTTTATTGTGTCAAGTTTCAAAGAGCTAGCACAAACCGTGTTTGATTTAGAGTTCCAAATACATGTATCCCTATAGGAGAAAACAGAGTGAAACCTCAAAATGAAACCGGTTACTGCCAACGAACGGTTTAACCTAGAAGAACGAAATTTGGCGAGCCAAGTGGGCTTGGTGTACTGATCATTACCTGAAAGTATCATCAAGATTGGGTGAAAAAGTGGTTGCTGAGATTTCAGGCAACTCGTAGTTTTTTGGAGCTTGGCAGGCCCTTTCCATGAAAGTGATTCTCGCCAGTCTCTGCTTAGGGCTACATCAACAGCAAACAAACCATAGAGATAGAACTTGAAACTGCTTTATTGTGTCAAGTTTCAAAGAGCTAGCACAAACCGTGTTTGATTTAGAGTTCCAAATACATGTATCCCTATAGGAGAAAACAGAGTGAAACCTCAAAATGAAACCGGTTACTGCCAACGAACGGTTTAACCTAGAAGAACGAAATTTGGCGAGCCAAGTGGGCTTGGTGTACTGATCATTACCTGAAAGTATCATCAAGATTGGGTGAAAGAAGTGGTTGCTGAGATTTCAGGCAACTCGTAGTTTTTTGGAGCTTGGCAGGCCCTTTCCATGAAAGTGATTCTCGCCAGTCTCTGCTTAGGGCTACATCAACAGCAAACAAACCATAGAGATAGAACTTGAAACTGCTTTATTGTGTCAAGTTTCAAAGAGCTAGCACAAACCGTGTTTGATTTAGAGTTCCAAATACATGTATCCCTATAGGAGAAAACAGAGTGAAACCTCAGAATGAAACCGGTTACTGCCAACGAACGGTTTAACCTAGAAGAACGAAATTTGGCGAGCCAAGTGGGCTTGGTGTACTGATCATTACCTGAAAGTATCATCAAGATTGGGTGAAAAAGTGGTTGCTGAGATTTCAGGCAACTCGTAGTTTTTTGGAGCTTGGCAGGCCCTTTCCATGAAAGTGATTCTCGCCAGTCTCTGCTTAGGGCTACATCAACAGCAAACAAACCATAGAGATAGAACTTGAAACTGCTTTATTGTGTCAAGTTTCAAAGAGCTAGCACAAACCGTGTTTGATTTAGAGTTCCAAATACATGTATCCCTATAGGAGAAAACAGAGTGAAACCTCAAAATGAAACCGGTTACTGCCAATGAACGGTTTAACCTAGAAGAACGAAATTTGGCGAGCCAAGTGGGCTTGGTGTACTGATCATTACCTGAAAGTATCATCAAGATTGGGTGAAAAAGTGGTTGCTGAGATTTCAGGCAACTCGTAGTTTTTTGGAGCTTGGCAGGCCCTTTCCATGAAAGTGATTCTCGCCAGTCTCTGCTTAGGGCTACATCAACAGCAAACAAACCATAGAGATAGAACTTGAAACTGCTTTATTGTGTCAAGTTTCAAAGAGCTAGCACAAACCGTGTTTGATTTAGAGTTCCAAATACATGTATCCCTATAGGAGAAAACAGAGTGAAACCTCAAAATGAAACCGGTTACTGCCAACGAACGGTTTAACCTAGAAGAACGAAATTTGGCGAGCCAAGTGGGCTTGGTGTACTGATCATTACCTGAAAGTATCATCAAGATTGGGTGAAAAAGTGGTTTGCTGAGATTTCAGGCAACTCGTAGTTTTTTGGAGCTTGGCAGGCCCTTTCCATGAAAGTGATTCTCGCCAGTCTCTGCTTAGGGCTATATCAACAGCAAACAAACCATAGAGATAGAACTTGAAACTGCTTTATTGTGTCAAGTTTCAAAGAGCTAGCACAAACCGTGTTTGATTTAGAGTTCCAAATACATGTATCCCTATAGGAGAAAACAGAGTGAAACCTCAAAATGAAACCGGTTACTGCCAACGAACGGTTTAACCTAGAAGAACAAAATTTGGCGAGCCAAGTGGGCTTGGTGTACTGATCATTACCTGAAAGTATCATCAAGATTGGGTGAAAAAGTGGTTGCTGAGATTTCAGGCAACTCGTAGTTTTTTGGAGCTTGGCAGGCCCTTTCCATGAAAGTGATTCTCGCCAGTCTCTGCTTAGGGCTACATCAACAGCAAACAAAGCATAGAGATAGAACTTGAAACTGCTTTATTGTGTCAAGTTTCAAAGAGCTAGCACAAACCGTGTTTGATTTAGAGTTCCAAATACATGTATCCCTATAGGAGAAAACAGAGTGAAACCTCAAAATGAAACCGGTTACTGCCAACGAACGGTTTAACCTAGAAGAACGAAATTTGGCGAGCCAAGTGGGCTTGGTGTACTGATCATTACCTGAAAGTATCATCAAGATTGGGTGAAAAAGTGGTTGCTGAGATTTCAGGCAACTCGTAGTTTTTTGGAGCTTGGCAGGCCCTTTCCATGAAAGTGATTCTCGCCAGTCTCTGCTTAGGGCTACATCAACAGCAAACAAACCATAGAGATAGAACTTGAAACTGCTTTATTGTGTCAAGTTTCAAAGAGCTAGCACAAACCGTGTTTGATTTAGAGTTCCAAATACATGTATCCCTATAGGAGAAAACAGAGTGAAACCTCAAAATGAAACCGGTTACTGCCAACGAACGGTTTAACCTAGAAGAACGAAATTTGGCGAGCCAAGTGGGCTTGGTGTACTGATCATTACCTGAAAGTATCATCAAGATTGGGTGAAAAAGTGGTTGCTGAGATTTCAGGCAACTCGTAGTTTTTTGGAGCTTGGCAGGCCCTTTCCATGAAAGTGGTTCTCGCCAGTCTCTGCTTAGGGCTACATCAACAGCAAACAAACCATAGAGATAGAACTTGAAACTGCTTTATTGTGTCAAGTTTCAAAGAGCTAGAACAAACCGTGTTTGATTTAGAGTTCCAAATACATGTATCCCTATAGGAGAAAACAGAGTGAAACCTCAAAATGAAACCTGTTACTGCCAACGAACGGTTTAACCTAGAAGAACGAAATTTGGCGAGCCAAGTGGGCTTGGTGTACTGATCATTACCTGAAAGTATCATCAAGATTGGTGAAAAAGTGGTTGCTGAGATTTCAGGCAACTCGTAGTTTTTTGGAGCTTGGCAGGCCCTTTCCATGAAAGTGATTCTCGCCAGTCTCTGCTTAGGGCTACATCAACAGCAAACAAACCATAGAGATAGAACTTGAAACTGCTTTATTGTGTCAAGTTTCAAAGAGCTAGCACAAACCGTGTTTGATTTAGAGTTCCAAATACATGTATCCCTATAGGAGAAAACAGAGTGAAACCTCAGAATGAAACCGGTTACTGCCAACGAACGGTTTAACCTAGAAGAACGAAATTTGGCGAGCCAAGTGGGCTTGGTGTACTGATCATTACCTGAAAGTATCATCAAGATTGGGTGAAAAAGTGTTTGCTGAGATTTCAGGCAACTCGTAGTTTTTTGGAGCTTGGCAGGCCCTTTCCATGAAAGTGATTCTCGCCAGTCTCTGCTTAGGGCTACATCAACAGCAAACAAACCATAGAGATAGAACTTGAAACTGCTTTATTGTGTCAAGTTTCAAAGAGCTAGCACAAACCGTGTTTGATTTAGAGTTCCAAATACATGTATCCCTATAGGAGAAAACAGAGTGAAACCTCAAAATGAAACCGGTTACTGCCAACGAACGGTTTAACCTAGAAGAACGAAATTTGGCGAGCCAAGTGGGCTTGGTGTACTGATCATTACCTGAAAGTATCATCAAGATTGGGTGAAAAAGTGGTTGCTGAGATTTCAGGCAACTCGTAGTTTTTTGGAGCTTGGCAGGCCCTTTCCATGAAAGTGGTTCTCGCCAGTCTCTGCTTAGGGCTACATCAACAGCAAACAAACCATAGAGATAGAACTTGAAACTGCTTTATTGTGTCAAGTTTCAAAGAGCTAGCACAAACCGTGTTTGATTTAGAGTTCCAAATACATGTATCCCTATAGGAGAAAACAGAGTGAAACCTCAAAATGAAACCGGTTACTGCCAACGAACGGTTTAACCTAGAAGAACGAAATTTGGCGAGCCAAGTGGGCTTGGTGTACTGATCATTACCTGAAAGTATCATCAAGATTGGGTGAAAAAGTGGTTGCTGAGATTTCAGGCAACTCGTAGTTTTTTGGACCTTGGCAGGCCCTTTCCATGAAAGTGATTCTCGCCAGTCTCTGCTTAGGGCTACATCAACAGCAAACAAACCACAGAGATAGAACTTGAAACTGCTTTATTGTGTCAAGTTTCAAAGAGCTAGCACAAACCGTGTTTGATTTAGAGTTCCAAATACATGTATCCCTATAGGAGAAAACAGAGTGAAACCTCAAAATGAAACCGGTTACTGCCAACGAACGGTTTAACCTAGAAGAACGAAATTTGGCGAGCCAAGTGGGCTTGGTGTACTGATCATTACCTGAAAGTATCATCAAGATTGGGTGAAAAAGTGGTTGCTGAGATTTCAGGCAACTCGTAGTTTTTTGGAGCTTGGCAGGCCCTTTCCATGAAAGTGATTCTCGCCAGTCTCTGCTTAGGGCTACATCAACAGCAAACAAACCACAGAGATAGAACTTGAAACTGCTTTATTGTGTCAAGTTTCAAAGAGCTAGCACAAACCGTGTTTGATTTAGAGTTCCAAATACATGTATCCCTATAGGAGAAAACAGAGTGAAACCTCAGAATGAAACCGGTTACTGCCAACGAACGGTTTAACCTAGAAGAACGAAATTTGGCGAGCCAAGTGGGCTTGGTGTACTGATCATTACCTGAAAGTATCATCAAGATTGGGTGAAAAAGTGTTTGCTGAGATTTCAGGCAACTCGTAGTTTTTTGGAGCTTGGCAGGCCCTTTCCATGAAAGTGATTCTCGCCAGTCTCTGCTTAGGGCTACATCAACAGCAAACAAACCATAGAGATAGAACTTGAAACTGCTTTATTGTGTCAAGTTTCAAAGAGCTAGCACAAACCGTGTTTGATTTAGAGTTCCAAATACATGTATCCCTATAGGAGAAAACAGAGTGAAACCTCAAAATGAAACCGGTTACTGCCAACGAACGGTTTAACCTAGAAGAACGAAATTTGGCGAGCCAAGTGGGCTTGGTGTACTGATCATTACCTGAAAGTATCATCAAGATTGGGTGAAAAAGTGGTTGCTGAGATTTCAGGCAACTCGTAGTTTTTTGGAGCTTGGCAGGCCCTTTCCATGAAAGTGGTTCTCGCCAGTCTCTGCTTAGGGCTACATCAACAGCAAACAAACCATAGAGATAGAACTTGAAACTGCTTTATTGTGTCAAGTTTCAAAGAGCTAGCACAAACCGTGTTTGATTTAGAGTTCCAAATACATGTATCCCTATAGGAGAAAACAGAGTGAAACCTCAAAATGAAACCGGTTACTGCCAACGAACGGTTTAACCTAGAAGAACGAAATTTGGCGAGCCAAGTGGGCTTGGTGTACTGATCATTACCTGAAAGTATCATCAAGATTGGGTGAAAAAGTGGTTGCTGAGATTTCAGGCAACTCGTAGTTTTTTGGAGCTTGGCAGGCCCTTTCCATGAAAGTGGTTCTCGCCAGTCTCTGCTTAGGGCTACATCAACAGCAAACAAACCATAGAGATAGAACTTGAAACTGCTTTATTGTGTCAAGTTTCAAAGAGCTAGAACAAACCGTGTTTGATTTAGAGTTCCAAATACATGTATCCCTATAGGAGAAAACAGAGTGAAACCTCAAAATGAAACCTGTTACTGCCAACGAACGGTTTAACCTAGAAGAACGAAAATTTGGCGAGCCAAGTGGGCTTGGTGTACTGATCATTACCTGAAAGTATCATCAAGATTGGGTGAAAAAGTGGTTGCTGAGATTTCAGGCAACTCGTAGTTTTTTGGAGCTTGGCAGGCCCTTTCCATGAAAGTGATTCTCGCCAGTCTCTGCTTAGGGCTACATCAACAGCAAACAAACCATAGAGATAGAACTTGAAACTGCTTTATTGTGTCAAGTTTCAAAGAGCTAGCACAAACCGTGTTTGATTTAGAGTTCCAAATACATGTATCCCTATAGGAGAAAACAGAGTGAAACCTCAAAATGAAACCGGTTACTGCCAATGAACGGTTTAACCTAGAAGAACGAAATTTGGCGAGCCAAGTGGGCTTGGTGTACTGATCATTACCTGAAAGTATCATCAAGATTGGGTGAAAAAGTGGTTGCTGAGATTTCAGGCAACTCGTAGTTTTTTGGAGCTTGGCAGGCCCTTTCCATGAAAGTGGTTCTCGCCAGTCTCTGCTTAGGGCTACATCAACAGCAAACAAACCATAGAGATAGAACTTGAAACTGCTTTATTGTGTCAAGTTTCAAAGAGCTAGAACAAACCGTGTTTGATTTAGAGTTCCAAATACATGTATCCCTATAGGAGAAAACAGAGTGAAACCTCAAAATGAAACCGGTTACTGCCAACGAACGGTTTAACCTAGAAGAACGAAATTTGGCGAGCCAAGTGGGCTTGGTGTACTGATCATTACCTGAAAGTATCATCAAGATTGGGTGAAAAAGTGTTTGCTGAGATTTCAGGCAACTCGTAGTTTTTTGGAGCTTGGCAGGCCCTTTCCATGAAAGTGATTCTCGCCAGTCTCTGCTTAGGGCTATATCAACAGCAAACAAACCATAGAGATAGAACTTGAAACTGCTTTATTGTGTCAAGTTTCAAAGAGCTAGCACAAACCGTGTTTGATTTAGAGTTCCAAATACATGTATCCCTATAGGAGAAAACAGAGTGAAACCTCAGAATGAAACCGGTTACTGCCAACGAATGGTTTAACCTAGAAGAACAAAATTTGGCGAGCCAAGTGGGCTTGGTGTACTGATCATTACCTGAAAGTATCATCAAGATTGGGTGAAAAAGTGGTTGCTGAGATTTCAGGCAACTCGTAGTTTTTTGGAGCTTGGCAGTCCCTTTCCATGAAAGTGATTCTCGCCAGTCTCTGCTTAGGGCTACATCAACAGCAAACAAAGCATAGAGATAGAACTTGAAACTGCTTTATTGTGTCAAGTTTCAAAGAGCTAGCACAAACCGTGTTTGATTTAGAGTTCCAAATACATGTATCCCTATAGGAGAAAACAGAGTGAAACCTCAAAATGAAACCGGTTACTGCCAACGAACGGTTTAACCTAGAAGAACGAAATTTGGCGAGCCAAGTGGGCTTGGTGTACTGATCATTACCTGAAAGTATCATCAAGATTGGGTGAAAAAGTGGTTGCTGAGATTTCAGGCAACTCGTAGTTTTTTGGAGCTTGGCAGGCCCTTTCCATGAAAGTGATTCTCGCCAGTCTCTGCTTAGGGCTACATCAACAGCAAACAAACCATAGAGATAGAACTTGAAACTGCTTTATTGTGTCAAGTTTCAAAGAGCTAGCACAAACCGTGTTTGATTTAGAGTTCCAAATACATGTATCCCTATAGGAGAAAACAGAGTGAAACCTCAAAATGAAACCTGTTACTGCCAACGAACGGTTTAACCTAGAAGAACGAAATTTGGCGAGCCAAGTGGGCTTGGTGTACTGATCATTACCTGAAAGTATCATCAAGATTGGGTGAAAAAGTGGTTGCTGAGATTTCAGGCAACTCGTAGTTTTTTGGAGCTTGGCAGGCCCTTTCCATGAAAGTGGTTCTCGCCAGTCTCTGCTTAGGGCTACATCAACAGCAAACAAACCATAGAGATAGAACTTGAAACTGCTTTATTGTGTCAAGTTTCAAAGAGCTAGAACAAACCGTGTTTGATTTAGAGTTCCAAATACATGTATCCCTATAGGAGAAAACAGAGTGAAACCTCAAAATGAAACCTGTTACTGCCAACGAACGGTTTAACCTAGAAGAACGAAATTTGGCGAGCCAAGTGGGCTTGGTGTACTGATCATTACCTGAAAGTATCATCAAGATTGGGTGAAAAAGTGGTTGCTGAGATTTCAGGCAACTCGTAGTTTTTTGGAGCTTGGCAGGCCCTTTCCATGAAAGTGGTTCTCGCCAGTCTCTGCTTAGGGCTACATCAACAGCAAACAAACCATAGAGATAGAACTTGAAACTGCTTTATTGTGTCAAGTTTCAAAGAGCTAGCACAAACCGTGTTTGATTTAGAGTTCCAAATACATGTATCCCTATAGGAGAAAACAGAGTGAAACCTCAAAATGAAACCGGTTACTGCCAATGAACGGTTTAACCTAGAAGAACGAAATTTGGCGAGCCAAGTGGGCTTGGTGTACTGATCATTACCTGAAAGTATCATCAAGATTGGGTGAAAAAGTGGTTGCTGAGATTTCAGGCAACTCGTAGTTTTTTGGAGCTTGGCAGGCCCTTTCCATGAAAGTGGTTCTCGCCAGTCTCTGCTTAGGGCTACATCAACAGCAAACAAACCATAGAGATAGAACTTGAAACTGCTTTATTGTGTCAAGTTTCAAAGAGCTAGAACAAACCGTGTTTGATTTAGAGTTCCAAATACATGTATCCCTATAGGAGAAAACAGAGTGAAACCTCAAAATGAAACCTGTTACTGCCAACGAACGGTTTAACCTAGAAGAACGAAATTTGGCGAGCCAAGTGGGCTTGGTGTACTGATCATTACCTGAAAGTATCATCAAGATTGGGTGAAAAAGTGGTTGCTGAGATTTCAGGCAACTCGTAGTTTTTTGGAGCTTGGCAGGCCCTTTCCATGAAAGTGATTCTCGCCAGTCTCTGCTTAGGGCTACATCAACAGCAAACAAACCATAGAGATAGAACTTGAAACTGCTTTATTGTGTCAAGTTTCAAAGAGCTAGCACAAACCGTGTTTGATTTAGAGTTCCAAATACATGTATCCCTATAGGAGAAAACAGAGTGAAACCTCAAAATGAAACCGGTTACTGCCAATGAACGGTTTAACCTAGAAGAACGAAATTTGGCGAGCCAAGTGGGCTTGGTGTACTGATCATTACCTGAAAGTATCATCAAGATTGGGTGAAAAAGTGGTTGCTGAGATTTCAGGCAACTCGTAGTTTTTTGGAGCTTGGCAGGCCCTTTCCATGAAAGTGGTTCTCGCCAGTCTCTGCTTAGGGCTACATCAACAGCAAACAAACCATAGAGATAGAACTTGAAACTGCTTTATTGTGTCAAGTTTCAAAGAGCTAGAACAAACCGTGTTTGATTTAGAGTTCCAAATACATGTATCCCTATAGGAGAAAACAGAGTGAAACCTCAAAATGAAACCGGTTACTGCCAACGAACGGTTTAACCTAGAAGAACGAAATTTGGCGAGCCAAGTGGGCTTGGTGTACTGATCATTACCTGAAAGTATCATCAAGATTGGGTGAAAAAGTGTTTGCTGAGATTTCAGGCAACTCGTAGTTTTTTGGAGCTTGGCAGGGCCCTTTCCATGAAAGTGATTCTCGCCAGTCTCTGCTTAGGGCTATATCAACAGCAAACAAACCATAGAGATAGAACTTGAAACTGCTTTATTGTGTCAAGTTTCAAAGAGCTAGCACAAACCGTGTTTGATTTAGAGTTCCAAATACATGTATCCCTATAGGAGAAAACAGAGTGAAACCTCAGAATGAAACCGGTTACTGCCAACGAATGGTTTAACCTAGAAGAACAAAATTTGGCGAGCCAAGTGGGCTTGGTGTACTGATCATTACCTGAAAGTATCATCAAGATTGGGTGAAAAAGTGGTTGCTGAGATTTCAGGCAACTCGTAGTTTTTTGGAGCTTGGCAGTCCCTTTCCATGAAAGTGATTCTCGCCAGTCTCTGCTTAGGGCTACATCAACAGCAAACAAAGCATAGAGATAGAACTTGAAACTGCTTTATTGTGTCAAGTTTCAAAGAGCTAGCACAAACCGTGTTTGATTTAGAGTTCCAAATACATGTATCCCTATAGGAGAAAACAGAGTGAAACCTCAAAATGAAACCGGTTACTGCCAACGAACGGTTTAACCTAGAAGAACGAAATTTGGCGAGCCAAGTGGGCTTGGTGTACTGATCATTACCTGAAAGTATCATCAAGATTGGGTGAAAAAGTGGTTGCTGAGATTTCAGGCAACTCGTAGTTTTTTGGAGCTTGGCAGGCCCTTTCCATGAAAGTGATTCTCGCCAGTCTCTGCTTAGGGCTACATCAACAGCAAACAAACCATAGAGATAGAACTTGAAACTGCTTTATTGTGTCAAGTTTCAAAGAGCTAGCACAAACCGTGTTTGATTTAGAGTTCCAAATACATGTATCCCTATAGGAGAAAACAGAGTGAAACCTCAAAATGAAACCGGTTACTGCCAACGAACGGTTTAACCTAGAAGAACGAAATTTGGCGAGCCAAGTGGGCTTGGTGTACTGATCATTACCTGAAAGTATCATCAAGATTGGGTGAAAAAGTGGTTGCTGAGATTTCAGGCAACTCGTAGTTTTTTGGAGCTTGGCAGGCCCTTTCCATGAAAGTGATTCTCGCCAGTCTCTGCTTAGGGCTACATCAACAGCAAACAAACCATAGAGATAGGAACTTGAAACTGCTTTATTGTGTCAAGTTTCAAGAGCTAGCACAAACCGTGTTTGATTTAGAGTTCCAAATACATGTATCCCTATAGGAGAAAACAGAGTGAAACCTCAAAATGAAACCGGTTACTGCCAACGAACGGTTTAACCTAGAAGAACGAAATTTGGCGAGCCAAGTGGGCTTGGTGTACTGATCATTACCTGAAAGTATCATCAAGATTGGGTGAAAAAGTGGTTGCTGAGATTTCAGGCAACTCGTAGTTTTTGGAGCTTGGCAGGCCCTTTCCATGAAAGTGGTTCTCGCCAGTCTCTGCTTAGGGCTACATCAACAGCAAACAAACCATAGAGATAGAACTTGAAACTGCTTTATTGTGTCAAGTTTCAAAGAGCTAGCACAAACCGTGTTTGATTTAGAGTTCCAAATACATGTATCCCTATAGGAGAAAACAGAGTGAAACCTCAGAATGAAACCGGTTACTGCCAACGAACGGTTTAACCTAGAAGAACGAAATTTGGCGAGCCAAGTGGGCTTGGTGTACTGATCATTACCTGAAAGTATCATCAAGATTGGGTGAAAAAGTGTTTGCTGAGATTTCAGGCAACTCGTAGTTTTTTGGAGCTTGGCAGGCCCTTTCCATGAAAGTGATTCTCGCCAGTCTCTGCTTAGGGCTACATCAACAGCAAACAAACCATAGAGATAGAACTTGAAACTGCTTTATTGTGTCAAGTTTCAAAGAGCTAGCACAAACCGTGTTTGATTTAGAGTTCCAAATACATGTATCCCTATAGGAGAAAACAGAGTGAAAC
The DNA here is from genome assembly GCF_052094955.1 of Ictidomys tridecemlineatus. Classification (NCBI taxonomy): domain Eukaryota; kingdom Metazoa; phylum Chordata; class Mammalia; order Rodentia; family Sciuridae; genus Ictidomys; species Ictidomys tridecemlineatus. Next base: position 18,118 of record NW_027522133.1, on the reverse strand, counting down.
CTCAAAATGAAACCGGTTACTGCCAACGAACGGTTTAACCTAGAAGAACGAAATTTGGCGAGCCAAGTGGGCTTGGTGTACTGATCATTACCTGAAAGTATCATCAAGATTGGGTGAAAAAGTGGTTGCTGAGATTTCAGGCAACTCGTAGTTTTTTGGAGCTTGGCAGGCCCTTTCCATGAAAGTGGTTCTCGCCAGTCTCTGCTTAGGGCTACATCAACAGCAAACAAACCATAGAGATAGAACTTGAAACTGCTTTATTGTGTCAAGTTTCAAAGAGCTAGCACAAACCGTGTTTGATTTAGAGTTCCAAATACATGTATCCCTATAGGAGAAAACAGAGTGAAACCTCAAAATGAAACCGGTTACTGCCAACGAACGGTTTAACCTAGAAGAACGAAATTTGGCGAGCCAAGTGGGCTTGGTGTACTGATCATTACCTGAAAGTATCATCAAGATTGGGTGAAAAACTGGTTGCTGAGATTTCAGGCAACTCGTAGTTTTTTGGAGCTTGGCAGGCCCTTTCCATGAAAGTGGTTCTCGCCAGTCTCTGCTTAGGGCTACATCAACAGCAAACAAACCATAGAGATAGAACTTGAAACTGCTTTATTGTGTCAAGTTTCAAAGAGCTAGCACAAACCGTGTTTGATTTAGAGTTCCAAATACATGTATCCCTATAGGAGAAAACAGAGTGAAACCTCAGAATGAAACCGGTTACTGCCAACGAACGGTTTAACCTAGAAGAACGAAATTTGGCGAGCCAAGTGGGCTTGGTGTACTGATCATTACCTGAAAGTATCATCAAGATTGGGTGAAAAAGTGTTTGCTGAGATTTCAGGCAACTCGTAGTTTTTTGGAGCTTGGCAGGCCCTTTCCATGAAAGTGATTCTCGCCAGTCTCTGCTTAGGGCTACATCAACAGCAAACAAACCATAGAGATAGAACTTGAAACTGCTTTATTGTGTCAAGTTTCAAAGAGCTAGCACAAACCGTGTTTGATTTAGAGTTCCAAATACATGTATCCCTATAGGAGAAAACAGAGTGAAACCTCAAAATGAAACCGGTTACTGCCAACGAACGGTTTAACCTAGAAGAACGAAATTTGGCGAGCCAAGTGGGCTTGGTGTACTGATCATTACCTGAAAGTATCATCAAGATTGGGTGAAAAAGTGGTTGCTGAGATTTCAGGCAACTCGTAGTTTTTTGGAGCTTGGCAGGCCCTTTCCATGAAAGTGGTTCTCGCCAGTCTCTGCTTAGGGCTACATCAACAGCAAACAAACCATAGAGATAGAACTTGAAACTGCTTTATTGTGTCAAGTTTCAAAGAGCTAGCACAAACCGTGTTTGATTTAGAGTTCCAAATACATGTATCCCTATAGGAGAAAACAGAGTGAAACCTCAAAATGAAACCGGTTACTGCCAACGAACGGTTTAACCTAGAAGAACGAAATTTGGCGAGCCAAGTGGGCTTGGTGTACTGATCATTACCTGAAAGTATCATCAAGATTGGGTGAAAAAGTGGTTGCTGAGATTTCAGGCAACTCGTAGTTTTTTGGAGCTTGGCAGGCCCTTTCCATGAAAGTGGTTCTCGCCAGTCTCTGCTTAGGGCTACATCAACAGCAAACAAACCATAGAGATAGAACTTGAAACTGCTTTATTGTGTCAAGTTTCAAAGAGCTAGAACAAACCGTGTTTGATTTAGAGTTCCAAATACATGTATCCCTATAGGAGAAAACAGAGTGAAACCTCAAAATGAAACCTGTTACTGCCAACGAACGGTTTAACCTAGAAGAACGAAATTTGGCGAGCCAAGTGGGCTTGGTGTACTGATCATTACCTGAAAGTATCATCAAGATTGGGTGAAAAAGTGGTTGCTGAGATTTCAGGCAACTCGTAGTTTTTTGGAGCTTGGCAGGCCCTTTCCATGAAAGTGATTCTCGCCAGTCTCTGCTTAGGGCTACATCAACAGCAAACAAACCATAGAGATAGAACTTGAAACTGCTTTATTTTGTCAAGTTTCAAAGAGCTAGCACAAACCGTGTTTGATTTAGAGTTCCAAATACATGTATCCCTATAGGAGAAAACAGAGTGAAACCTCAAAATGAAACCGGTTACTGCCAACGAACGGTTTAACCTAGAAGAACGAAATTTGGCGAGCCAAGTGGGCTTGGTGTACTGATCATTACCTGAAAGTATCATCAAGATTGGGTGAAAAAGTGGTTGCTGAGATTTCAGGCAACTCGTAGTTTTTTGGACCTTGGCAGGCCCTTTCCATGAAAGTGATTCTCGCCAGTCTCTGCTTAGGGCTACATCAACAGCAAACAAACCATAGAGATAGAACTTGAAACTGCTTTATTGTGTCAAGTTTCAAAGAGCTAGCACAAACCGTGTTTGATTTAGAGTTCCAAATACATGTATCCCTATAGGAGAAAACAGAGTGAAACCCCAGAATGAAACCGGTTACTGCCAACGAACGGTTTAACCTAGAAGAACGAAATTTGGCGAGCCAAGTGGGCTTGGTGTACTGATCATTACCTGAAAGTATCATCAAGATTGGGTGAAAAAGTGGTTGCTGAGATTTCAGGCAACTCGTAGTTTTTTGGAGCTTGGCAGGCCCTTTCCATGAAAGTGATTCTCGCCAGTCTCTGCTTAGGGCTACATCAACAGCAAACAAACCATAGAGATAGAACTTGAAACTGCTTTATTGTGTCAAGTTTCAAAGAGCTAGCACAAACCGTGTTTGATTTAGAGTTCCAAATACATGTATCCCTATAGGAGAAAACAGAGTGAAACCTCAGAATGAAACCGGTTACTGCCAACGAACGGTTTAACCTAGAAGAACGAAATTTGGCGAGCCAAGTGGGCTTGGTGTACTGATCATTACCTGAAAGTATCATCAAGATTGGGTGAAAAAGTGGTTGCTGAGATTTCAGGCAACTCGTAGTTTTTTGGAGCTTGGCAGGCGCTTTCCATGAAAGTGATTCTCGCCAGTCTCTGCTTAGGGCTACGTCAACAGCAAACAAACCATAGAGATAGAACTTGAAACTGCTTTATTGTGTCAAGTTTCAAAGAGCTAGCACAAACCGTGTTTGATTTAGAGTTCCAAATACATGTATCCCTATAGGAGAAAACAGAGTGAAACCTCAAAATGAAACAGGTTACTGCCAACGAACGGTTTAACCTAGAAGAACGAAATTTGGCGAGCCAAGTGGGCTTGGTGTACTGATCATTACCTGAAAGTATCATCAAGATTGGGTGAAAAAGTGGTTGCTGAGATTTCAGGCAACTCGTAGTTTTTTGGAGCTTGGCAGGCCCTTTCCATGAAAGTGGTTCTCGCCAGTCTCTGCTTAGGGCTACATCAACAGCAAACAAACCATAGAGATAGAACTTGAAACTGCTTTATTGTGTCAAGTTTCAAAGAGCTAGCACAAACCGTGTTTGATTTAGAGTTCCAAATACATGTATCCCTATAGGAGAAAACAGAGTGAAACCTCAAAATGAAACCGGTTACTGCCAACGAACGGTTTAACCTAGAAGAACGAAATTTGGCGAGCCAAGTGGGCTTGGTGTACTGATCATTACCTGAAAGTATCATCAAGATTGGGTGAAAAAGTGGTTGCTGAGATTTCAGGCAACTCGTAGTTTTTTGGAGCTTGGCAGGCCCTTTCCATGAAAGTGGTTCTCGCCAGTCTCTGCTTAGGGCTACATCAACAGCAAACAAACCACAGAGATAGAACTTGAAACTGCTTTATTGTGTCAAGTTTCAAAGAGCTAGCACAAACCGTGTTTGATTTAGAGTTCCAAATACATGTATTTCTATAGGAGAAAACAGAGTGAAACCTCAAAATGAAACCGGTTACTGCCAACGAACGGTTTAACCTAGAAGAACGAAATTTGGCGAGCCAAGTGGGCTTGGTGTACTGATCATTACCTGAAAGTATCATCGAGATTGGGTGAAAAAGTGGTTGCTGAGATTTCAGGCAACTCGTAGTTTTTTGGAGCTTGGCAGGCCCTTTCCATGAATGTGATTCTCGCCAGTCTCTGCTTAGGGCTACATCAACAGCAAACAAACCACAGAGATAGAACTTGAAACTGCTTTATTGTGTCAAGTTTCAAAGAGCTAGCACAAACCGTGTTTGATTTAGAGTTCCAAATACATGTATCCCTATAGGAGAAAACAGAGTGAAACCTCAGTATGAAACCGGTTACTGCCAACGAACGGTTTAACCTAGAAGAACGAAATTTGGCGAGCCAAGTGGGCTTGGTGTACTGATCATTACCTGAAAGTATCATCAAGATTGGGTGAAAAAGTGGTTGCTGAGATTTCAGGCAACTCGTAGTTTTTTGGAGCTTGGCAGGCCCTTTCCATGAAAGTGATTCTCGCCAGTCTCTGCTTAGGGCTACATCAACAGCAAACAAACCATAGAGATAGAACTTGAAACTGCTTTATTTTGTCAAGTTTCAAAGAGCTAGCACAAACCGTGTTTGATTTAGAGTTCCAAATACATGTATCCCTATAGGAGAAAACAGAGTGAAACCTCAAAATGAAACCGGTTACTGCCAACGAACGGTTTAACCTAGAAGAACGAAATTTGGCGAGCCAAGTGGGCTTGGTGTACTGATCATTACCTGAAAGTATCATCAAGATTGGGTGAAAAAGTGGTTGCTGAGATTTCAGGCAACTCGTAGTTTTTTGGACCTTGGCAGGCCCTTTCCATGAAAGTGATTCTCGCCAGTCTCTGCTTAGGGCTACATCAACAGCAAACAAACCATAGAGATAGAACTTGAAACTGCTTTATTGTGTCAAGTTTCAAAGAGCTAGCACAAACCGTGTTTGATTTAGAGTTCCAAATACATGTATCCCTATAGGAGAAAACAGAGTGAAACCCCAGAATGAAACCGGTTACTGCCAACGAACGGTTTAACCTAGAAGAACGAAATTTGGCGAGCCAAGTGGGCTTGGTGTACTGATCATTACCTGAAAGTATCATCAAGATTGGGTGAAAAAGTGGTTGCTGAGATTTCAGGCAACTCGTAGTTTTTTGGAGCTTGGCAGGCCCTTTCCATGAAAGTGATTCTCGCCAGTCTCTGCTTAGGGCTACATCAACAGCAAACAAACCATAGAGATAGAACTTGAAACTGCTTTATTGTGTCAAGTTTCAAAGAGCTAGCACAAACCGTGTTTGATTTAGAGTTCCAAATACATGTATCCCTATAGGAGAAAACAGAGTGAAACCTCAGAATGAAACCGGTTACTGCCAACGAACGGTTTAACCTAGAAGAACGAAATTTGGCGAGCCAAGTGGGCTTGGTGTACTGATCATTACCTGAAAGTATCATCAAGATTGGGTGAAAAAGTGGTTGCTGAGATTTCAGGCAACTCGTAGTTTTTTGGAGCTTGGCAGGCGCTTTCCATGAAAGTGATTCTCGCCAGTCTCTGCTTAGGGCTACGTCAACAGCAAACAAACCATAGAGATAGAACTTGAAACTGCTTTATTGTGTCAAGTTTCAAAGAGCTAGCACAAACCGTGTTTGATTTAGAGTTCCAAATACATGTATCCCTATAGGAGAAAACAGAGTGAAACCTCAAAATGAAACAGGTTACTGCCAACGAACGGTTTAACCTAGAAGAACGAAATTTGGCGAGCCAAGTGGGCTTGGTGTACTGATCATTACCTGAAAGTATCATCAAGATTGGGTGAAAAAGTGGTTGCTGAGATTTCAGGCAACTCGTAGTTTTTTGGAGCTTGGCAGGCCCTTTCCATGAAAGTGGTTCTCGCCAGTCTCTGCTTAGGGCTACATCAACAGCAAACAAACCATAGAGATAGAACTTGAAACTGCTTTATTGTGTCAAGTTTCAAAGAGCTAGCACAAACCGTGTTTGATTTAGAGTTCCAAATACATGTATCCCTATAGGAGAAAACAGAGTGAAACCTCAAAATGAAACCGGTTACTGCCAACGAACGGTTTAACCTAGAAGAACGAAATTTGGCGAGCCAAGTGGGCTTGGTGTACTGATCATTACCTGAAAGTATCATCAAGATTGGGTGAAAAAGTGGTTGCTGAGATTTCAGGCAACTCGTAGTTTTTTGGAGCTTGGCAGGCCCTTTCCATGAAAGTGGTTCTCGCCAGTCTCTGCTTAGGGCTACATCAACAGCAAACAAACCACAGAGATAGAACTTGAAACTGCTTTATTGTGTCAAGTTTCAAAGAGCTAGCACAAACCGTGTTTGATTTAGAGTTCCAAATACATGTATTTCTATAGGAGAAAACAGAGTGAAACCTCAAAATGAAACCGGTTACTGCCAACGAACGGTTTAACCTAGAAGAACGAAATTTGGCGATCCAAGTGGGCTTGGTGTACTGATCATTACCTGAAAGTATCATCAAGATTGGGTGAAAAAGTGGTTGCTGAGATTTCAGGCAACTCGTAGTTTTTTGGAGCTTGGCAGGCCCTTTCCATGAATGTGATTCTCGCCAGTCTCTGCTTAGGGCTACATCAACAGCAAACAAACCACAGAGATAGAACTTGAAACTGCTTTATTGTGTCAAGTTTCAAAGAGCTAGCACAAACCGTGTTTGATTTAGAGTTCCAAATACATGTATCCCTATAGGAGAAAACAGAGTGAAACCTCAGTATGAAACCGGTTACTGCCAACGAACGGTTTAACCTAGAAGAACGAAATTTGGCGAGCCAAGTGGGCTTGGTGTACTGATCATTACCTGAAAGTATCATCAAGATTGGGTGAAAAAGTGTTTGCTGAGATTTCAGGCAACTCGTAGTTTTTTGGAGCTTGGCAGGCCCTTTCCATGAAAGTGATTCTCGCCAGTCTCTGCTTAGGGCTACATCAACAGCAAACAAACCATAGAGATAGAACTTGAAACTGCTTTATTGTGTCAAGTTTCAAAGAGCTAGCACAAACCGTGTTTGATTTAGAGTTCCAAATACATGTATCCCTATAGGAGAAAACAGAGTGAAACCTCAAAATGAAACCGGTTACTGCCAACAAACGGTTTAACCTAGAAGAACGAAATTTGGCGAGCCAAGTGGGCTTGGTGTACTGATCATTACCTGAAAGTATCATCAAGATTGGGTGAAAAAGTGGTTGCTGAGATTTCAGGCAACTCGTAGTTTTTTGGAGCTTGGCAGGCCCTTTCCATGAAAGTGATTCTCGCCAGTCTCTGCTTAGGGCTACATCAACAGCAAACAAACCATAGAGATAGAACTTGAAACTGCTTTATTGTGTCAAGTTTCAAAGAGCTAGCACAAACCGTGTTTGATTTAGAGTTCCAAATACATGTATCCCTATAGGAGAAAACAGAGTGAAACCTCAAAATGAAACCGGTTACTGCCAACGAACGGTTTAACCTAGAAGAACGAAATTTGGCGAGCCAAGTGGGCTTGGTGTACTGATCATTACCTGAAAGTATCATCAAGATTGGGTGAAAAAGTGGTTGCTGAGATTTCAGGAAACTCGTAGTTTTTTGGAGCTTGGCAGGCCCTTTCCATGAAAGTGATTCTCGCCAGTCTCTGCTTAGGGCTACATCAACAGCAAACAAACCATAGAGATAGAACTTGAAACTGCTTTATTGTGTCAAGTTTCAAAGAGCTAGCACAAACCGTGTTTGATTTAGAGTTCCAAATACATGTATCCCTATAGGAGAAAACAGAGTGAAACCTCAGAATGAAACCGGTTACTGCCAACGAACGGTTTAACCTAGAAGAACGAAATTTGGCGAGCCAAGTGGGCTTGGTGTACTGATCATTACCTGAAAGTATCATCAAGATTGGGTGAAAAAGTGGTTGCTGAGATTTCAGGCAACTCGTAGTTTTTTGGAGCTTGGCAGGCCCTTTCCATGAAAGTGATTCTCGCCAGTCTCTGCTTAGGGCTACGTCAACAGCAAACAAACCATAGAGATAGAACTTGAAACTGCTTTATTGTGTCAAGTTTCAAAGAGCTAGCACAAACCGTGTTTGATTTAGAGTTCCAAATACATGTATCCCTATAGGAGAAAACAGAGTGAAACCTCAAAATGAAACCGGTTACTGCCAACGAACGGTTTAACCTAGAAGAACGAAATTTGGCGAGCCAAGTGGGCTTGGTGTACTGATCATTACCTGAAAGTATCATCAAGATTGGGTGAAAAAGTGGTTGCTGAGATTTCAGGCAACTCGTAGTTTTTTGGAGCTTGGCAGGCCCTTTCCATGAAAGTGGTTCTCGCCAGTCTCTGCTTAGGGCTACATCAACAGCAAACAAACCACAGAGATAGAACTTGAAACTGCTTTATTGTGTCAAGTTTCAAAGAGCTAGCACAAACCGTGTTTGATTTAGAGTTCCAAATACATGTATCCCTATAGGAGAAAACAGAGTGAAACCTCAAAATGAAACCGGTTACTGCCAACGAACGGTTTAACCTAGAAGAACGAAATTTGGCGAGCCAAGTGGGCTTGGTGTACTGATCATTACCTGAAAGTATCATCAAGATTGGGTGAAAAAGTGGTTGCTGAGATTTCAGGCAACTCGTAGTTTTTTGGAGCTTGGCAGTCCCTTTCCATGAATGTGATTCTCGCCAGTCTCTGCTTAGGGCTACATCAACAGCAAACAAACCATAGAGATAGAACTTGAAACTGCTTTATTGTGTCAAGTTTCAAAGAGCTAGCACAAACCGTGTTTGATTTAGAGTTCCAAATACATGTATCCCTATAGGAGAAAACAGAGTGAAACCTCAAAATGAAACCTGTTACTGCCAACGAACGGTTTAACCTAGAAGAACGAAATTTGGCGAGCCAAGTGGGCTTGGTGTACTGATCATTACCTGAAAGTATCATCAAGATTGGGTGAAAAAGTGGTTGCTGAGATTTCAGGCAACTCGTAGTTTTTTGGACCTTGGCAGGCCCTTTCCATGAAAGTGATTCTCGCCAGTCTCTGCTTAGGGCTACATCAACAGCAAACAAACCATAGAGATAGAACTTGAAACTGCTTTATTGTGTCAAGTTTCAAAGAGCTAGCACAAACCGTGTTTGATTTAGAGTTCCAAATACATGTATCCCTATAGGAGAAAACAGAGTGAAACCTCAAAATGAAACCGGTTACTGCCAACGAACGGTTTAACCTAGAAGAACGAAATTTGGCGAGCCAAGTGGGCTTGGTGTACTGATCATTACCTGAAAGTATCATCAAGATTGGGTGAAAAAGTGGTTGCTGAGATTTCAGGCAACTCGTAGTTTTTTGGAGCTTGGCAGGCCCTTTCCATGAAAGTGATTCTCGCCAGTCTCTGCTTAGGGCTACATCAACAGCAAACAAACCATAGAGATAGAACTTGAAACTGCTTTATTGTGTCAAGTTTCAAAGAGCTAGCACAAACCGTGTTTGATTTAGAGTTCCAAATACATGTATCCCTATAGGAGAAAACAGAGTGAAACCCCAGAATGAAACCGGTTACTGCCAAGGAACGGTTTAACCTAGAAGAACGAAATTTGGCGAGCCAAGTGGGCTTGGTGTACTGATCATTACCTGAAAGTATCATCAAGATTGGGTGAAAAAGTGGTTGCTGAGATTTCAGGCAACTCGTAGTTTTTTGGAGCTTGGCAGGCCCTTTCCATGAAAGTGGTTCTCGCCAGTCTCTGCTTAGGGCTACATCAACAGCAAACAAACCATAGAGATAGAACTTGAAACTGCTTTATTGTGTCAAGTTTCAAAGAGCTAGCACAAACCGTGTTTGATTTAGAGTTCCAAATACATGTATCCCTATAGGAGAAAACAGAGTGTAACCTCAGAATGAAACCGGTTACTGCCAACGAACGGTTTAACCTAGAAGAACGAAATTTGGCGAGCCAAGTGGGCTTGGTGTACTGATCATTACCTGAAAGTATCATCAAGATTGGGTGAAAAAGTGGTTGCTGAGATTTCAGGCAACTCGTAGTTTTTGGAGCTTGGCAGGCCCTTTCCATGAAAGTGGTTCTCGCCAGTCTCTGCTTAGGGCTACATCAACAGCAAATAAACCATAGAGATAGAACTTGAAACTGCTTTATTGTGTCAAGTTTCAAAGAGCTAGCACAAACCGTGTTTGATTTAGAGTTCCAAACACATGTATCCCTATAGGAGAAAACAGAGTGAAACCTCAGAATGAAACCGGTTACTGCCAACGAACGGTTTAACCTAGAAGAACGAAATTTGGCGAGCCAAGTGGGCTTGGTGTACTGATCATTACCTGAAAGTATCATCAAGATTGGGTGAAAAAGTGGTTGCTGAGATTTCAGGCAACTCGTAGTTTTTTGGAGCTTGGCAGGCCCTTTCCATGGAAGTGATTCTCGCCAGTCTCTGCTTAGGGCTACATCAACAGCAAACAAACCATAGAGATAGAACTTGAAACTGCTTTATTGTGTCAAGTTTCAAAGAGCTAGCACAAACCGTGTTTGATTTAGAGTTCCAAATACATGTATCCCTATGGAGAAAACAGAGTGAAACCTCAGAATGAAACCGGTTACTGCCAACGAACGGTTTAACCTAGAAGAACGAAATTTGGCGAGCCAAGTGGGCTTGGTGTACTGATCATTACCTGAAAGTATCATCAAGATTGGGTGAAAAAGTGGTTGCTGAGATTTCAGGCAACTCGTAGTTTTTTGGAGCTTGGCAGGCCCTTTCCTTGAAAGTGATTCTCGCCAGTCTCTGCTTAGGGCTACATCAACAGCAAACAAACCATAGAGATAGAACTTGAAACTGCTTTATTGTGTCAAGTTTCAAAGAGCTAGCACAAACCGTGTTTGATTTAGAGTTCCAAATACATGTATCCCTATAGGAGAAAACAGAGTGAAACCTCAAAATGAAACCGGTTACTGCCAACGAACGGTTTAACCTAGAAGAACGAAATTTGGCGAGCCAAGTGGGCTTGGTGTACTGATCATTACCTGAAAGTATCATCAAGATTGGGTGAAAAAGTGGTTGCTGAGATTTCAGGCAACTCGTAGTTTTTTGGAGCTTGGCAGGCCCTTTCCATGAAAGTGGTTCTCGCCAGTCTCTGCTTAGGGCTACATCAACAGCAAACAAACCATAGAGATAGAACTTGAAACTGCTTTATTGTGTCAAGTTTCAAAGAGCTAGCACAAACCGTGTTTGATTTAGAGTTCCAAATACATGTATCCCGATAGGAGAAAACAGAGTGAAACCTCAAAATGAAACCGGTTACTGCCAACGAACGGTTTAACCTAGAAGAACGAAATTTGGCGAGCCAAGTGGGCTTGGTGTACTGATCATTACCTGAAAGTATCATCAAGATTGGGTGAAAAAGTGGTTGCTGAGATTTCAGGCAACTCGTAGTTTTTTGGAGCTTGGCAGGCCCTTTCCATGAAAGTGATTCTCGCCAGTCTCTGCTTAGGGCTACATCAACAGCAAACAAACCATAGAGATAGAACTTGAAACTGCTTTATTGTGTCAAGTTTCAAAGAGCTAGCACAAACCGTGTTTGATTTAGAGTTCCAAATACATGTATCCCTATAGGAGAAAACAGAGTGAAACCTCAAAATGAAACCGGTTACTGCCAACGAACGGTTTAACCTAGAAGAACGAAATTTGGCGAGCCAAGTGGGCTTGGTGTACTGATCATTACCTGAAAGTATCATCAAGATTGGGTGAAAAAGTGGTTGCTGAGATTTCAGGCAACTCGTAGTTTTTTGGAGCTTGGCAGGCCCTTTCCATGAAAGTGATTCTCGCCAGTCTCTGCTTAGGGCTACATCAACAGCAAACAAACCATAGAGATAGAACTTGAAACTGCTTTATTGTGTCAAGTTTCAAAGAGCTAGCACAAACCGTGTTTGATTTAGAGTTCCAAATACATGTATCCCTATAGGAGAAAACAGAGTGAAACCTCAAAATGAAACCGGTTACTGCCAACGAACGGTTTAACCTAGAAGAACGAAATTTGGTGAGCCAAGTGGGCTTGGTGTACTGATCATTACCTGAAAGTATCATCAAGATTGGGTGAAAAAGTGTTTGCTGAGATTTCAGGCAACTCGTAGTTTTTTGGAGCTTGGCAGGCCCTTTCCATGAAAGTGATTCTCGCCAGTCTCTGCTTAGGGCTACATCAACAGCAAACAAACCATAGAGATAGAACTTGAAACTGCTTTATTGTGTCAAGTTTCAAAGAGCTAGCACAAACCGTGTTTGATTTAGAGTTCCAAATACATGTATCCCTATAGGAGAAAACAGAGTGAAACCTCAAAATGAAACAGGTTACTGCCAACGAACGGTTTAACCTAGAAGAACGAAATTTGGCGAGCCAAGTGGGCTTGGTGTACTGATCATTACCTGAAAGTATCATCAAGATTGGGTGAAAAAGTGTTTGCTGAGATTTCAGGAAACTCGTAGTTTTTTGGAGCTTGGCAGGCCCTTTCCATGAAAGTGATTCTCGCCAGTCTCTGCTTAGGGCTACATCAACAGCAAACAAACCATAGAGATAGAACTTGAAACTGCTTTATTGTGTCAAGTTTCAAAGAGCTAGCACAAACCGTGTTTGATTTAGAGTTCCAAATACATGTATCCCTATAGGAGAAAACAGAGTGAAACCTCAGAATGAAACCGGTTACTGCCAACGAACGGTTTAACCTAGAAGAACGAAATTTGGCGAGCCAAGTGGGCTTGGTGTACTGATCATTACCTGAAAGTATCATCAAGATTGGGTGAAAAAGTGGTTGCTGAGATTTCAGGCAACTCGTAGTTTTTTGGAGCTTGGCAGGCCCTTTCCATGAAAGTGGTTCTCGCCAGTCTCTGCTTAGGGCTACATCAACAGCAAACAAACCATAGAGATAGAACTTGAAACTGCTTTATTGTGTCAAGTTTCAAAGAGCTAGCACAAACCGTGTTTGATTTAGTGTTCCAAATACATGTATCCCTTTAGGAGAAAACAGAGTGAAACCTCAAAATGAAACCGGTTACTGCCAACGAACGGTTTAACCTACAAGAACGAAATTTGGCGAGCCAAGTGGGCTTGGTGTACTGATCATTACCTGAAAGTATCATCAAGATTGGGTGAAAAAGTGTTTGCTGAGATTTCAGGCAACTCGTAGTTTTTTGGAGCTTGGCAGGCCCTTTCCATGAAAGTGATTCTCGCCAGTCTCTGCTTAGGGCTACATCAACAGCAAACAAACCATAGAGATAGAACTTGAAACTGCTTTATTGTGTCAAGTTTCAAAGAGCTAGCACAAACCGTGTTTGATTTAGAGTTCCAAATACATGTATCCCTATAGGAGAAAACAGAGTGAAACCTCAAAATGAAACCGGTTACTGCCAACGAACGGTTTAACCTAGAAGAACGAAATTTGGCGAGCCAAGTGGGCTTGGTGATCATTACCTGAAAGTATCATCAAGATTGGGTGAAAAAGTGTTTGCTGAGATTTCAGGCAACTCGTAGTTTTTTAGAGCTTGGCAGGCCTTTTCCATGAAAGTGATTCTTGCCAGTCTCTGCTTAGGGCTACATCAACAGCAAACAAACCATAGAGATAGAACTTGAAACTGCTTTATTGTGTCAAGTTTCATAGAGCTAGCAAAAACCCTGTTTGATTTAGCGTTCCAAATACATGTATCCCTATAGGAGAAAACAGAGTGAAACCTCAAAATAAAACCGGTTACTGCCAACGAATGGTTTAACTTAGAAGAACGAAATTTGGCGAGTCAAGTGGGCTTGGTGTACTGATCATTAACTGAAAGTATCATCAAGATTGGGTGAAAAAGTGTTTGCTGAGATTTCAGGCAACTCATAGTTTTTTGGAAGCTTGGCAGGCCCTTTCCATGAAAGTGATTCTCGCCAGTCTCTGCTTAGGGCTACATCAACAGCAAACAAACCATAGAGATAGAACTTGAAACTGCTCTATTGTGTCAAGTTTCAAAGAGCTAGCACATACCGTGTTTGATTTAGAGTTCCAAATACATGTATCTCTATAGGAGAAAACAGAGTGAAACCTCAAAATGAAACCGGTTACTGCCAACGAACGGTTTAACCTAGAAGAACGAAATTTGGCGAGCCAAGTGGGCTTGGTGTACTGATCATTACCTGAAAGTATCATCAAGATTGGGTGAAAAAGTGTTTGCTGAGATTTAAGGCAACTCGTAGTTTTTTGGAAGCTTGGCAGGCCCTTTCCATGAAAGTGATTCTCGCCAGTCTCTGCTTAGGGCTACATCAACAGCAAACAAACCATAGAGATAGAACTTGAAACTGCTTTATTGTGTCAAGTTTCAAAGAGCTAGCACAAACCGTGTTCAATTTAGAGTTCCAAATACATGTATCCCTATAGGAGAAAACGGAGTGAAACCTCAAAATGAAACCGGTTACTGCCAACGAACGGTTTAACCTAGAAGAACGAAATTTGGCGAGCTAAGTGGGCTTGGTGTACTGATCATTACCTGAAAGTATCATCAAGATTGGGTGAAAAAGTTTTTGCTGAGATTTCAGGCAACTCGTAGTTTTTTGGAAGCTTGGCAGGCCCTTTCCATGAAAGTGATTCTCGCCAGTCTCTGCTTAGGGCTACATTAACAGCAAACAAACCGTAGAGATAGAACTTGAAACTGCTTAATTGTGTCAAGTTTCAAATTGCTAGCACAAACCGTGTTTGCTTTAGAGTTCCAAATACATGTATCCCTATAGGAGAAAACAGAGTGAAAGCTCAAAATGAAACCGGTTACTGCCAACGAACGGTTTAACCTAGAAGAACGAAATTTGGCGAGCCAAGTGGGCTTGGTGTACTGATCAGTACCTGAAAGTATGATCAAGATTGGGTGAAAAAGTGTTTGCTGAGATTTCAGGCAACTCGTAGTTTTTTGGAAGCTTGGCAGGCCCTTTCCATGAAAGTGATTCTCGACAGTCTCTGCTTAGGGCTACATCAACAGCAAACAATCCATAGAGATAGAACTTGAAACTGCTCTTTTGTGTCAAGTTTCAAAGAGCTAGCACAAACAATGTTTGATTTAGAGTTCCAAATACATGTATCCCTATAGGAGAAAACAGAGTGAAACCTCAAAATGAAACCGGTTACTGCCAACGAACGGTTTAACCTACAAGAACGAAATTTGGCGAGCCAAGTGGGCTTGGTGTAGTGATCATTACCTGAAAGTATCATCAAGATTGGGTGAAAAAGTGTTTGCTGAGATTTCAGGCAACTCGTAGTTTTTTGGAAGCTTGGCAGGCCCTTTCCATGAAAGTGATTCTCGCCAGTCTCTGCTTAGTGCTACATCAACAGCAAACAAACCATAGAGATAGAACTTGAAACTGCTTTATTGTGTCAAGTTTAAAAGAGCTAGCACAAACCGTGTTTGATTTAGAGTTCCAAATACATGTATCCCTATAGGAGAAAACAGAGTGAAACCTCAAAATGCAACTGGTTACTGCCAACGAACGGTTTAACCTAGAAGAACGAAATTTGGCGAGCCAAGTGGGCTTGGTGTACTCATTATTACCTGAAAGTATCATCAAGATTGGGTGAAAAAGTGTTTGCTGAGATTTCAGGCAACTCGTAGTTTTTCGGAAGCTTGGCAGGCCCTTTCCATGAACGTGATTCTTGCCAGTCTCTGCTTAGGACTACATCAACAGCAAACAAACCATAGAGATAGAACTTGAAACTGCTTTATTGTGTCAAGTTTCAAAGAGCTAGCACAAACCGTGTTTGATTTAGAGTTCCAAATACATGTATCCCTATAGGAGAAAACAGAGTGAAACCTCAAAATGAAACCGGTTACTGCCAACGAACGGTTTAACCTAGAAGAACGAAATTTGGCGAGCAAAGTGGGCTTGGTGTACTGATCAGTACCTGAAAGTATCATCAAGATTGGGTGAAAAAGTGTTTGCTGAGATTTCAGGCAACTCGTAGTTTTTTGGAAGCTTGGCAGGCCCTTTCCATGAAAGTAATTCTCGCCAGTCTCTGCTTAGGGCTACATCAACAGCAAACAAACCATAGAGATAGAACTTGAAACTGCTCTATTGTATCAAGTTTCAAAGAGCTAGCACAAACCGTGTTTGATTTAGAGTTCCAAAAACATGTATCCCTATAGGAGAAAACAGAGTGAAACCTGAAAAGGAAACCGGTTACTGCCAACGAACGGTTTAACCTAGAAGAAGGAAATTTGGCGAGCCAAGTGGGCTTGGTGTACTGATCATTACATGGAAGTATCATCAAGATTGGGTGAAAAAGTGTTTGCTGAGATTTCAGGCAACTCGTAGTTTTTTGGAGCTTGGCATGCCCTTTCCATGAAAGTGATTCTCGCCAGTCTCTGCTTAGGGCTACATCAAGAGTAAACAAACCATAGAGATAGAACTTGAAACTGCTCTATTGTGTCAAGTTTCAAACAGCTAGCACAAACCGTGTTTGATTTAGAGTTCCAAATACATGTATCCCTATAGGAGAAAACAGAGTGAAACCTCAAAATGAAACCGGTTACGGCCAACGAACGGTTTAACCTAAAAGAACGAAATTAGGCGAGCCAAGTGGGCGTGGTGTACTGATCATTACCTGAGAGTATCATCAAGATTGGGTGAAAAAGTGTTTGCTGAGATTTCAGGCAACTCATAGTTTTTTGGAGCTTGGCAGGCCCTTTCCATGAAAGTGATTCTCGCCAGTCTCTGCTTAGGGCTACATCAACAGGAAAAAAACCATAGAGATAGAACTTGAAACTGCTTTATTATGTCAAGTTTCAAAGAGCTAGCACAAACCGTGTTTGATTTAGAGTTCCAAATACATGTATCCCTATAGGAGAAAACAGAGTGAAACCTCAAATGAAACCGGTTACTGCCAACGAACGGTATAACCTAGAAAAACGAAATTTGGCTAGCCAAGTGGGCTTGGTGTAGTGATCATTACCTGAAAGTATCATCAAGATTGGGTGAAAAAGTGTTTGCTGAGATTTCAGGCAACTCGTAGTTTTTTAGAGCTTGGCAGGCCATTTCCATGAAAGTGATTCTCGCCAGTACCTGCTTAGGGCTACATCAACAGCAAACAAATCATAGAGATAGAACTTGAAACTGCTCTATTGTGTCAAGTTTCAAAGAGCTAGCACAAACCGTGTTTGATTTAGAGTTCCAAATACATGTATCCCTATAGGAGAAAACAGAGTGAAACCTCAAAATGAAACCGGTTACTGCCAAGGAACGGTTTAACCTAGAAGAACGAAATTTGGCGAGCCAAGTGGGATTGGTGTACTGATCATTACCTGAAAGTATCATCAAGATTGGGTGAAAAAGTGTTTGCTGAGATTTCAGGCAACACGTAGTTTTTTAGAGCTTGGCAGGCCTTTTCTTGAGAGTGATTCTTGCCAGTCTCTGCTTAGGGCTACATCAACAGCAAACAAACCATAGAGATAGAACTTGAAACTGCTTTATTGTGTCAAGTTTCATAGAGCTTGCAAAAACCCTGTTTGATTTAGAGTTCCAAATACATGTATCCCTATAGGAGAAAACAGAGTGAAACCTCAAAATGAAACCGGTTACTGCCAACGAACGGTTTAACTTAGAAGAACAAAATTTGGCGAGCCAAGTGGGCTTGGTGTACTGATCATTAACTGAAAGTATCATCAAGATTGGGTGAAAAAGTGTTTGCTGAGATTTCAGGCAACTCATAGTTTTTTGGAAGCTTGGCAGGCCCTTTCCTTGAAAGTGATTCTCGCCAGTCTCTGCTTAGGGCTACATCAACAGCAAACAAACCATAGAGATAGAACTTGAAACTGCTCTATTGTGTCAAGTTTCAAAGAGCTAGCACAAACCGTGTTTGATTTAGAGTTCCAAATACATGTATCCCTATAGGAGAAAACAGAGTGAAACCTCAAAATGAAACCGGTTACTGCCAACAAACGGTTTAACCTAGAAGAACGAAATTTGGTGAGCCAAGTGGGCTTGGTGTACTGATCATTACCTGAAAGAATCATCAAGATTGGGTGAAAAAGTGTTTGCTGAGATTTCAGGCAACTCGTAGTTTTTTGGAAGCTTGGCAGGCTCTTTCCATGAAAGTGATTCTCGCCAGTCTCTGCTTAGGGCTACATCAACAGCAAACAAACCATAGAGATAGAACTTGAAACTGCTTTATTGTGTCAAGTTTCAAAGAGCTAGCACAAACCATGTTTGATTTAGAGTTCCAAATACAT
>NW_027522132.1:0-31776 GCF_052094955.1 Ictidomys tridecemlineatus | reverse complement strand
TTTTTGCAACCCAGTTTGAAACTCTGCTCTCTGTAACAGTGCTTCTGCCCACCGGTCTCCAACCTCTGCGCTCTGCAACAGTCCTTCTTCAACCCAGTTTCCAATATCTGCTCTCTGCAACAGTCCTTTTGCACCTCACTCTGAAAAGTCTGCTCACTGCAACGACCCTTCTGCACCACAGTCTCCTACTTCTGCTCTCTGTAGCAGTCCTTCTGAACCTCATTCTCCCAACTCTGCTCTTTGTAATATCCTTCTACAACCCAGTCTTTAAACTCTGCACTTTGTAACAGTCCTTCTGCACAACAGTCTCCAAACTCTGCTCTCTGTAACATGACTTCTGCCACCAAGTCTCCAAACTCTGCTCTCTGTAACAGTCCTTCTGCACTCCAGCCTCCAACATCTCCTCACTGCAACCGTCCTTCTGCAACCCAGTCTTTAATGTCTGCACTCTCAACAGTCCTTCTGCACCTCAGTCTGAAAACTCTGCTCTCTGCAACTATCCTTCTGAACCCCAGTCTCCAACCTCTGCTCTCTGTAACAGTCCTACTTCACCTCAGTCTCCAAACTCAGCTGTATATAAGATCCTTCTGCAACCCAGTATCTAAACTCTGCTCTTAGTAACAGTCCACCTGCTCCTCAGTCTCCAAACTCTGCTCTCTTTACAGGCCTCATGCACCCCAGTCTACAAACTCAGCTCTATGTACCAAGCCTTCAGCACCACAGTATCCAACCTATTCTCTCCGCAACGATCCTTCTACACCCCAGTCTCCAACATCTGCACTCTGCAACATTTCTTCTGCAACCCAGTCTCCAAACTCTGCTCTCTGTAAGATCCTTCTGCACCCAGTTTCCAACCTCTGCTCTTTGAAACAGTCCTTCTGTACCCCAGTCTCCAAACTCTTCTCTCTGTAACAATGCTTCTGCTCATGAGTCTTCAACCTCTGCTCTCTGCAACGGTCTTTCTACACCTCAGTCTTCGACCTCTGTTGTCTGCAATAGTCCTTCTGCACCCCAGTGTGCAACCTCTGCTCTCTGTAAAAGTCTTTCCGTACCACAGTCTCCAACCTCTGCTCTATGTAAGGGTCCTTCTGCACCACATTCTACAACCTCTGCTCTCTGCAATACTCCTTCTGCACCCATGTCTCTAATCTCTGCTCTCTGCAACAGTCATTCTGCACCCTAGACTCCAACATCTTCTCTCTGCAACAGTCCTTCTCCACCCCAGTCTCAAACCTCTGCTCTCTGCAACAGTCCTTCTGCACACAGGTCACCAAGGTCTGCTTTCTGTATCAGTCCTTCTGCAACCCAGTCTCCAAACTCTGCTCTCTGTAACAGTCCTTCTAATCCTCATCTCCAAGCTCTGCTCTCTGCAACAGTCCTTCTGCACCTCAGCTTCAACCTCTGCTCTCTGCAACAGTCATTTTGCACCCGTCTCCAAACTCTGCTTTCTATAACAGTCCTTCGGCACCCCAGTCTCCAATCTCTGCTCTCTGTAAGATCCATCTGCACCCAGTCTCCAACCAGTGCTCTCTGTAACAGTTCTACAGCACCTCAGTCTCCAACCTCTGCTCTCTGTAACAATTCTTCTTCACGTCAGTCTATAACCGCTGCTTTCA
Source organism: Ictidomys tridecemlineatus (assembly GCF_052094955.1). Taxonomy (NCBI): domain Eukaryota; kingdom Metazoa; phylum Chordata; class Mammalia; order Rodentia; family Sciuridae; genus Ictidomys; species Ictidomys tridecemlineatus. The sequence continues at coordinate 30,160 of NW_027522132.1, read as the reverse complement.
GCAACGGTCCTTCTGCAACCCAGTCTCCAAACTTTGTTCTCTGCAACAGTTTTTCCTGCACCCAAGTCTCCAAACTCTGCATTCTGCAACAGTCCTTCTGCACCCCAGTCTCCAACCTCTGCTCTCTGTAACAATCCTTCTGCACCTGAGTCTCCAAACTCTGATCTCTGCAACGGTCCTTCTTCACCCCTGTCTCCAAACTCTGTTGTCTCCAACAGTCCTTCTTCACCTCAGTCTTCTGCACCGCAATCTCCAACCCGTACTCTCTGCAACACTCCTTCTGCACCCAAGTCTCCAACCTCCTCTCTACAACAGTCCTTCTGAACCCCAGTCTCCAACATCAAATCTCTGCAACAGTCCTTCTCCACCCCAGTCTCCAACCTCTGCTCTCTGTAACAGTTCCTCTGTACTGCAGTTTCCAAACTCTTCTCTCTGTAACTGTCCTTCTGAACCCCAGTCTCCAACCACTGCTTTCTCTATCAGTCCTTCTGCACTCAAGTCTCCAGCCTCTGCTCTCTGTAACAGTCCATCTGCACCTCAGTCTCCAAATTCTGCTTTCTGCAAAGGTCCTTTGGCACCCCAATCCACAACTTCTGCTTGCTGCAACAGTCCTTTTACACCCAAGTCTCAAACCTCTGCACTTCGCAACAGTCCTTCTGCACCTCAGTCTTCAACATCTGTTCTCAGCAATGGTATTTTTGCACCTCAGTATTCAACATCTATCTCTGTAACAGTCCTTCTGCACCTCAGTCTCCATCCTCTGCTCTCTGTAACAGGCCTTCTGCAATCAAGTCTCTGAACTCTGCTCTCTTTAACAGTCCTTCTGCACCCCAATCTCCAACCTCTGCTCTCTGGAACAGTCCTTCTGCACCTCAGTCTCCAAACTCTGCTCCCTGTAAGATCCGTCTGCACCCCAGTCTTCAAACTCTGCTCTCAGTATCAGTCCTGCAACTTAGTCTCCAAACATGCTCTCTGTAACAGTTTTTCTGCACATCAGTCTTCAACAACTGCTCTCTGAAACAGTCTTTCTGCACCCCAGTCTCCAACCTCTGCTCTCTAGAACAGTCCTTCTATACTTCAGTCCCCATAATCTATTCCCTGCAACGATCCATCTTCACCCCAGTCTCCAACGTCTGCTCTCTGCAACAATCCTTCTGCGCCTCAATCGCGAACCTCTGCTCTCTGCAACAGTCCATCTGCACCTCAGTGTCCAAACTCTGCTCTCTGTAAGATCCTTCTGAAACCCAGTCTCCAACATATGTTTTCTGCAATACTCCTACAGCACCAGAGCCTCCAACCTCTGTTCTCTACAACATTTATTGTGCACCCCAGTCTCCAACCTCTGCTCTCTGTAACAGTCCTTCTGTACCGCAGTCTTAAACCTCTGTTCTCTGTAAGGGACCTTCTGCACCCCATCTCCAACCTCTGCTGTCTGTATCAGTCCTTCTGCAACCCAGTCTTCAAACTCTTTTTTCTGTATCCGTCATTGTGCACGCCAGGCATCAACCTCTGCTCTCTATAACAGTCCTTCTGCACCCCAGTCTCCATCCTCTGCTCTCTCCAACAGTCCTTCTGCACCCCAGTCTCCAAACACTGCACTCTGCAACAGTCTTTTTGCACTCCAGTCTCCAACCTCTACTCTCTGTAACAGTCCTTCTGCACATCAGTCTCCAACCTCTGTTCTCTGTAAGAGGCCTTCTGCACCCAGTCTACAACCTCTCCTCTCTGTAACAGACCTTCTGCACCCAAGTCTCTAAACTCTGCTCTCTTTAACAGTCTTTCTGCACCCCAGTCTCCTACCTCTGCTCTCAGTATCAGTCCTGCACCTCAGTCTCCAAACACTGCTCTCTGTAACAGTTTTTCTGCATATCAGTCTTCAACAACTGCTATCTGCAAGAGTCCTTCTGCAGCCCAGTCTCCAACCTCTGCTCCCTAGAACAGTCCTTCTATACCCCAGTATCCATAATCTAATCTCTGCAACGATCCTTCTGCACCCCATTCTCCAACGTCTGCTCTCTGCAAAATTCCTTCTGCACTCCAGTTACCAAACTTTCCTCTCTGTATGATCCTTCTGCACCCCAGTTTCCAAACGCTGCTCTCTGTAACATTCTTTCTGCACCCCAGTCTCCAACCTGTTCTCTACAACAGTTCTTCTGTAACGCAGTCTTAAACCTCTGTTCTCCCTAAGAGTCCTTCTGCACCCCAGTCTCCAACCTCTGCTTTCTGTATCAGTCTTTCTTCACCACAGTCTCCAAACTCTGCTCTCTGTAACAGTCCTTCTTCACCTCACTCTGCAACCTCTGCTCTCTGCAGCAGTCCTTCTGCAACCCAGTCTTCAACCTCTTCTCTCTGCAATAGTCCTTCCTCACCCTAGTCTCCAAAATATGCTCTCTGTAACAGTCCTTTTCCACCACAGTCTCAAACATCTCTTCTCTGTAACAGTACTTCTGTACTGCAGTCTCCAACATCTGCTCTCAATAATGGTCCTTCTGCACCCCAGTCTCCAAACTCTCCTTTCTGTATCAGTCCTTCTGCAACCCGGCCTCGAACCTCTGCTCTCTGTAACAGTCCTTCTGCACCTCAGACTCCAACATCTGCTCTCTGCAACAGTACTTCTGCGCCCCAATCTCCAACCTCTGCTTTCTGCAATGGTCCTTCTGTACCCCAGTCTCCAACCTCTATTATCTACAACCCTTATTTTGCACCCCAGTCTCCAACCTGTGCTCTCTGTAACAGTCCTTCTGTACCGCAGTCTGCAACCTCTGTTCTCTGTAAGGGTCCTTCTGAAGCTGAGTCTCCAAACTCTGCTTTCTGTATCAGTCCTTCTGCCCCACATTCTCTAAACTCTGCTCTCTGTAACAGTCCTTGTGTACCTCAGTCTGCAACCTCTGCTGTCTGCAATAGTCCTTCTTCACCCCAGTCTGCAATCGCTTCTCTCTGCAACAGTCCTTCTGCACCCCAGTCTCCAACATCTGCTCTTGGCAACAGTCTTTCTCCACCTCTCTCCAACCTCTGCTTTCTGCAACAGTCCTTCTGCACCCAGGTCACCAACGTCTGCTTTCTGTATCAGTCCTTCTGCACCCCAGTCTCCAACGTCTGCTCTCTGTAACAGTCCTTCTGCACCTCAGTAAATAACATCTACTATCTGCAGCAGTTCTTCTCCACCCCAGTTTCCAACCTCTGCTCTCGGCAACAGTCCTTCTGGAAGCCATTCTCAAACATCTACTCTCTGCAACAGTCCTTGTACACCCCAGTCTTTCATATCTGCTCTCTGTAACAGTCTTTCTGCACCTCAGTCTGAAAACTCTGCTCTCTGCAACGATCCTTCTGCACCTCAGTCTCCAACTTCTGATTTCTGTAACAGTCCTTCTGCTCCCCAGTCTCCAACCTCTGCTCAAAGCAAAAGTCTTTGTACACCCAAGGCTCCAAAATTTGCTCTCTGTAACAGTCCTTCTGTACTGCAGTCTCCAACCTCTACTATCTGTAATGGTCCTTCTGCACCCGAGACTCCAAACTCTACTTTCCATTTCAGTTATTCTACACCCAAGTCTCCAACCTCTGCTCTCTGTAACAATTCTTCTTCCCCTCAGTCTCCAACCTCTGCTCTCTGCAACAGTCCTTCTGCACCCCAGTCTCCAACCTCTTCTATGTGCAACAGTCTTTCTACACCCGAGTCTCCAAATTCTGCTCTCTGCAACACTTCTTCTGCACCCCAGTCTCCAAGCTCTGCTCTCTGTAACAGTTCTTCTGAACCCCAATCTCCAAACTCTGCACTTTGTAAAACTCCATCTTCACCTCAGTCTCCATACTGTGCTCTCTGTAAGAATCCTTTTGCACCCCAGTCTCCAACCTCTCCTCTCTGTAAAAGTCCTGCTCCACCTCAGTCTCGAAGTTCTGCAAACTGTAACGGTCCTTCTGCACCTCAGTCTCCAACCTCTGCTCTCTGTAACAGTGCTTCTGCACCCCAGTCTACAACATCTGTTCTCTGCAATGATCGTTCTTCTCTCCAGGTTCCAACCTCTGCTCTCTGCAACAGTTTCTACACCACAGTTTCCAAACTCTGCACTTTGTAACAATCCTTCTGCACCTCAGTCTCCAAACTCTACTCTCTGCAACGGTCCTTCTGCACCCTAGTCTTCAACCTCTGCTCCAGGTAACAGTTCTACTGCACCCCAATTTCCAAACTTTGCTCTTTGTAACACTTCTTCTTCTCCCCAGTCTCCACACTCTGATCTCTGTAACAATCCTTCTGGACCCCAGTTTCCAACCTTTGCTCTCTGAAACAGTTCTTCTAAAACTCAGTCTCCAAAATGCTTTTCGTAAGATCCTTCTGAAACCCTGTCTCGAAACTGTGCTACCTGTAACAGTGCTTCTGCACCCCAGTCCCCAAACTCTGCTCTCCGTAACAGGCCTTCTGCACCCTACTCTCTAAACTCTGCACTATATAAACGGCCTTCTGCAACCCAGTCTCCAAACTCTTCTCTCTGCAACGATCCTTTTTCACCTCAGTCTCCAACCGCTGCCCTCTGCAAAGTTTCTTCTGCACCCCAGTCTCCAACCACTGTTCTCTGCATCATTCCTTCTGCACCCAAGTCTCTAACCTCTGCTCTCTGTAACGGTCCTTTTGCACCCCAGTCTCCAATGTCTGCTTTCTGTATCAGTTCTTCTGCACCCCAGTCTCCAACCTGTGCTCTCTGTAACTGTCCTTCTGCACCTCAGTCTCCAACCTCGGCTCTCTTCAAGGACTATTCTGCACGTCAGTCTCAAACCTCTGTTCTCTGCAATGATCCTTCTACAGTCCAGTCTCCAAGCTCTGCTCTCTGTAACAGTTCTTCTGAACATCCGTGTCAAAACTCTGCTCTCTGTAACAATCATTCTGCATCTCAGTCTCTAACGTCTGCTCTCTGTAATAGTCCTTCTGCACCTCAGTCTCAAACCTCTGCTCTCTGTAATGATCTTTCTGCACCACAGTCTCCAAACTCTGCTCTCTGTGACTAACCTTATGCACCCCAGTCTCCAACCTCTGCTCTCTTTAACAGTTCTTCTGGACACCAATCTACAAACTCTGCTCTCTGTAACACTCCTTCTGTATAGCAGTCTCCATTCTCTGCTCTTTGTAAGAATCCTTGTGCACCCCAGTCTCCAACCGCTCCTCTTTATAACAGTCTTTCTGCACCTCAGTCTCCAATATCTGCTCTCTGAAATGATCCTTCAGCACCTCAGTCTCCAATCGCTTCTCTCTGTAACAGGCCTTCTCAACCCCATTCTCCAACATATGCTCTCTGGATCAGTCCTTTTGCACACCACTATCCTACCTCTGCTGTCTATAATAATCCTTCTGCACCTGAGTCTCCAACCTTTGCACTCTGAAAAGGTTAGGCTGCACCCCAGTCTCCAAACTCTGTTTTCTGTAACAGTCCCTCTGCAACCCAGTCTCCAACCTCTGCTCTCTGTAACAATCCTTCTGCACCTCAGTCTTCAACCTCTGCTCTCTGCAACGGTCCTCCTGAACCTCAGTCTCCAAAAACTGCTCTTTGTAAATGTACTTCTGAACCCCTTCTCCAAACTCTGCTCTCCATAATAGGCCTTCTGCACCCCAGTCTCCAACCTCTGTTCTCTATAACAATCCTTCTGCACTCCAGTCTCAAAATTTTGCTCTCTAAAACGATCCTTATGCACCCCAGTCCCCAATCTCTGCTCTTTGCAACAGTCCTTCTGCACCCCAGTCTCCAACATGTGCTCTCTGCAGAAGTCCTTCTGCACCTCAGTGTGAAAACTCTGTTCTCTACAACGATCCTTCTGCACCCCACTCTCCAACCTCTGCTCTTTGCACATCGGTCTACAACTCTGCTCTCTGTAAGATCCTTGTGCAACCTTGTCTATAAACTCTGCTCTCTGTAAAAGTTCTACTGCACCCCAGTCTCCAAACTCTGCTCTCTGCAACGATCTTTCTGTACACCAGTTTCCAACCTCTGCTCTCTGGAAGAGTTCTTCTGCACCCCAGTCTCCAACATCTGCTCTCTGCAACAGTATTTCTTCACCTCAGTCTTACAACTCTGCTCTCTGCAACCATCCTGTTGCACCCCAGTCTCCAACCTCTGTTCTGTAAATCAGTTATTCTGCACCCCAGTATCCAAACTCTACTCTCTGTAACCGTCCTTCTGTACCGCAGTCTCCAATTTTTGTTCTTTGTAAGGGTACTTATGCACCCCAGTATCCAACCTCTGCTTTCTGTATCTGTAATTTTTCACCACAGTCTCCAAACTCTGCCCGCTGTAACAGTCCTTCTGAAACTCAGTCTGCAAACTCTGCTCTCTGCAACAGTACTTCTAAACTCCTGTATTTATCCTCTGCTCTCTCCAACAGTCCTTTTGAATCACAGACTCCAACATCTTCTCTCTAAAACAGTTCTTCTCCACCCCAGTCTCAAACTTCTGCTCTCTGTAAAAGTCCTTCTGTACTGCAGTCTCCAAAATCTGCTCTCTGTAAGATCCTTCTGCAACCAAGTCTGTAAACTCTGCCTTCTGTAACAGACCTTCTGCACCCATTCTCCAATCTCTGTTCTCTGTAACAGTCCTCGTTAGTGCAGTCTCCAAAATCTGCTCTCTTTAACGGTCCTTCTGCACCCCAGTCTCCAACCTCTGCATTCCGTATCAGTACTTCTGTACCCCAGTCTCCAACCTCTGCTCTCAGTAACAGTCCTTCTTCACCTCAGTCTCCAAACTCTGCTCTCTGCCACAGTCCTCCTGCACCAAAGTCTCAACCCTCTACTCCCTGCAACACTCCTTCTGCACCTCAGTCTCTAAACTCTGCCATCTGTAACAGTCCTTCTTTACTGCAGCCTCAAAACTCTGCTCTCTGTAATAGTCTTTCTGAAGCCCAGTCTCCAACGTAAGCTTTTTCTATCAGTTCCTCTGCACCCCAGTCTCCAACCTCTGCTCTCAGTAGCAGTCCTTCTGCACCCCAGTCTCCAACTTCTGCTCTCTGCAACATTTCTTCTGCACCCCAGTCTCCATCTGTGCTCTCTGTAACTGTCCTTCTGCACCCCAGTCTCCACACACTAATCTACGTAACAATCCTTCTGGACCTCAGTCTCCAACCTCTGCTCTCTAAAACAGTCCTTATGCTCTTAAGTCTCCAACCTCTACTCTCTGTAAAATTCCTTCTGCACCTCGGTCTCCAACATTTGCTCTTTGTAAGATTCTTCTGAACCCAGTCTCAAAACTCTGCCCTCTTTAACAGTCCTTCTGCACCCCTTCTCCAAACTCTGTTCTGTGTAACAGTCCTTTTGCATGCCAATCTCAATACTCTGCTCTCTACAACGATCATTCTGCACCCCAGTCTCCATCCTCTGCTCTCTACAAAAGTCCTTCTCCACTCTAGTCTCCAAACTCTGCTCTTTGTAACAGTCCTCCTGTATACCAGTCTCCAAAATCTGCTCTCCATAACGGTCCTTGTGCACCCCAGTCTCCAACCTCTGCTTTCTGTAACAGTCCTTCTGCAACTCAGTCTTCAAACTCTGCTCTCTGCAACAGTCCTTCTGCACCTCAGTCTGAAAACTATGTTCTCTGCAATGATCCTACTGCAACCCTGTCTCCAAACCCTGCTTTCTGTAACAATCCTTCTGCACCCCAGTCTCCCACCTCTGCTCTGGGTAACAGGCCTTTTGCACCCCATTCTCCAACCTCTGCTCTCTGTAATAGTTCTTCTGCACCTCAGTCTACAATCTCTGTTCTCTGCAACAGTCCTTCTGCACCAAATCTCAAACCTGTGCCTCTGTAACATTCCTACTGTAACCCAGTCTCGAAACTCTGCTTCCTGCAACAGTCCTTCTGCACCCAAAACTCCAACCTGTGCTCTCCGCAACAGTCCTTCTACACCCCAGTGTCCAGCTTCTGCTCTCTGCAACAGTCCGTCTGCAACCCAGTCTCCAACCTCTGCTTTCAGTAACAATACTTCTTCACCTCAGTCTTCAACCTCTGCTCTCTGCAACGGTCCTTCTGCACTCAGTCTTTAAAAACTACTCTCTGTAAATGTACTTCTGAAGCCCTTCTCCAACATTGCTCTCTGTAATAGGCCTTCTGCACCCCAGTCTCCAACCTCTATTCTCTATAACAATCCTTCCACACTCCAGTCTCAAAATTTTGCTCTCTACAACGATCCTTCTGCACCACAGTCCCCAAACTCTGCTCTTTGCAACAGTCCTTCTGCACCCCAGTCTCCAACATGTGCTCTCTGCAAAAGTCCTTCTGCACCTCAGTCTGAAAACTCTGTTCTCTACAACGATCCTTCTGCACCCCAGTCTCCAACCTCTGCTCTCTGTAACAGTCCTGCTGCACATCGGTCAAAAACTCTGCTCTCTGTAAGATCCTTGTGCAATCTTGTCTGAAAACTCTGCTCTCTATAGGAGTTCTACTTTACCCCAGTCTCCAAACTCTGCTCTCTGCAATGATCCTTTCGCACCCCAGTCTCCAACAGGTGCTCTCTGCAAAAATCCTTCTTCACCCCAGTCTTCAACATCTGCAGTCTGCAACAGTCTACCTGATGCTCAGTCTGAAAACTATGCTCTCTGCAACAATCCTTGTGGACCCCAGTCTCCCAACTCTGCTTTTTGTAACAGTCCTACTGCACCTCAGTCTCCAAAATCTACTCTCTGTAACAGTGCTTCTGAACCCCAGACTCTAACCTCTGATCTCTGTGAGATCCTTCTGCACCCCAGTTTCCAAATCTGTTCTCTGTAACATTCCTTATTCTCCCCAGACTCCAACCTCTGCTCTCTGTAACAGTCCTTCTGCTCCCCAGTCTCCAACCTCTGCTCTCTGTAACACTTCATCTGCTCCCCAGTCTTCAACCTCTGCTATCTGTACCAGTCCATCTGTACCTCAGTCCCAAACTTCTGCTCTCTGTAACAGTCGTTCTGCACCCCAGTCTTCAAACTCTCTTTTCTGTATCATTCCTTCTGCACCACAGTTTCCAACCTCTTCTCCCTGCAACATTCATTCTGCACTTCAGTCTCCATCCTCTGCTCTCTGCGACAGTTCTTCTGCACCCCAGTCTCCAACATCTGCTCTCTGCAACAGTTCGTCTGCACCCCAGTATCCAAGGTCTGTACTCTGAAACAGTTCTTCTCCACACCAGTCTCCAACCACTGCTCTCTGTAACAGTCCACCTGTAGTGCCGTCTCCAAAATCTTCACTCTGTAACGGTTCTTCTGCTCCCCCGTCTTCAACCTCTGCTTTCTGTATCAGTCCTTCTGTACCAAAGTCTCTAACCTCTGTATCTGCAACAATTCTTCTTCACGACAGTCTTCAAACTCTGCTATCTGCAACAGTCCTTCTGCACCCCAGGCTCCAACCTCTGCTCTCTGTAACAATCCTTCTGCACCTCAGTCTCAAAACTCTCCTCTCTACATCGGTGCTTCTGCACCTCAGTCTCTAACCTCTACTCTCTGTAATAGTCCTTCTGCAGCTCAGTCTTCAACATCTGCTCTCTCTAAGATCCTTCTGCAACCCAGTCTGTAAACTCTGCCCTCTGTAATAGTCCTTCTGCACCCCTTCTCCAACGTCTGTTCTCTGTAACAGTCCTTCTGGACGCTGGTCTCAAACCTCTGCTTGCTACAACGATCCTTCTGCACCCCCGTCTCCAACCACTGCTCTCTCAAACTGTCCTTCTGCACCCCAGTCTCCAATATCTGCTCTCTGCAACAGTCCTTCTGCACCTCAGTCTGAAAACTCTGTTCTCTGAAATGATCCTTCTGCACCACAGTCTCCAACCTCTGTTCTCTGTAACAGTCCTGCTGTACCACAGTCTCAAAGCTCTGCTCTCTGTAAGATCCTTCTGCAACCCTGTCTCCAAACTCTGCTGTCTGTAACAGTCCTTCTGCACCCCAGTCTCCAACCTCTGTTCTTTGTAACAGGCCTATTGCACCCCATTCTCCAACCTTTGCTCTCTGCAACAGTCCTTCTGCACCCGAGTCTCTAAACTCCACTTTCTGAATCAGTCCATCTGCACCCCAATCTCCAACCTCTGCTCTCTGTAATAATACTTCTGCATCTCATTCTACAAACTCTGCTCTCTACAACAATCCTTCTGCAACCCAGTCTACAACATCTGCTCTCCGCAATAGTCCTTCTGCACCAAAGTCTCCAAACTCTGCTTCTGTAACAGTCCTACAGCAACACAGTCTTCAACCTCTACTCTCTGCAACAGTCCTTTTTCACCCAAATATCAAACCTGTGCTCTCCGCAACAGTCCTCCTACGCCCCATCTCCAGAATCTGCCCTCTGCAGCAGTCTCTCTGAGACCAAGTCTCCAACGTCTCCTCTCTGTAACAATCCTTCTGCACATAAGTCTCAAACCTCTGCTCTCTACAACGCTCCTTCTGCACCTCGGTCTGTACTCTTTGTAAAAGTACTTCTGCACCCCTTCTCCAAACTCTGCTCTTTGTAACAGGCCTTCTGCACGCCAGTCTCCGACCTCTGTTCTTTATAACGATCCTTCTGCACCCCAGTCTCGAACCTCTGCTCTCTTTACCAGTTCTTCAGCACCCCAGTCTCCAAACTCTGCTCTCTGTAACAGTCTTTCTGCACCCCAGTCTCTAACCTCTGCTCTCTGCAACAGTCCCTCTTCACTCTAGTCTCCAACCTCTGCTCTCTGTAACAGTCGTTCTGCACCCCAGTCTCCAACATGTGCTCTCTGCAAAAGTCCTTCTGCACCTCAGTCTGAAAACTCTGTTCTCTGCAACGATCCTTCCGCACCCTAGTCTCCAGCCTCTGCTCTATGTAACATCCCTGCTGCACCTTCGTCTACAACCTCTGCTCTCTGTAAGATTCTTGTGCAACCTTGTCTAAAAACTCTGCTCTCTGTAACAGTTCTTCTGCACCCTAGTCTCTGACCTCTGCTCTCGGGAACAGGCCTTTTGCACGCCAATCTCCAACCTTGACTCTGTGTAACAGTCCTTTTGCACCTCAGTCTCCAATCTCTGCTCTAAGCAACGATTCATCTGCACCTCAGTCTCCAAACTCTACTCTCTGTAACAGTCCTTCTGCTCCCCAGTCTCTAACCTCTGCTGTCTGCACAGATCCTTCTTCACCCCAGTCTGCAACGTCTGCTCTCTGCAACAGACCTTCTGCACCCCAGTCTCCAACATCTGCTCTATGCAACAGTCCTTCTGCACCCCTGTCTCCAACCTCTGCTCTGTGTAATATCCTTCTGCACCACAGTTTCAAAACTCTGCTCCCAGTAACATTCCTTTTCTACCCCAGTCTCCAACCTCTGCTCTCTGCAGCGGTACTGCTGCACCTGAGTCTCCAACCTTTGTTCTCACTAACAGTCCTTCTTCTCCACATCTCCAACCTCTTCTCTATAACAGTCCTTCTGCACCTCAGTCTCCAACATCTGCTCTCTGCAACAGTACTTCTGCACCCCTGTCTCCAACCTCTGCTCTCTGTAAGATCCTTCTGAAGCCTAGTCTCCAAACTTTGCTCTCTGTAACAGTCCTTCAGCACCTCAGTTTCCAACATGTGCTCTCTGCACCAGTCCTTCTACACCCGATTCTCTAACCTCTGTTCTCTGCAAAAGTCCTTCTGAACCACAGTTTCCAACATCTGCTCTCTGGAACAGTCCTTCTGTACCCTAGTCTCCAAAGTATGCTCACTGTAACAGTTCTTCTGTACTACAATCTCCAAACACTGCTTTCTCTAAAGGTCCTTATGCACCACAGTCTCCAACCTCTGCTCTCTGTATCAGTACTTGTCTGTAACAGTCCTTCTGCACCTCAGTCTCCAACCTCTTCTCTATTTAATAGTCCTTCTGCACCCCAGCCTCTAAAATCTGCTCTCTGCAACAGTTATTCTGAACCCCAGTCTTCAACATTTGTTCTCTGCAGCAGTCCTTCTGAACCCCAGTCTCCAGACTCTGCTCTTTCCAAAGATTTTTCTAGACCCCTGTCTCCAACGTCTTCTCTCTGCAACAGTCCTTCTGCACCACAGTCTCCAAACTCTTCTCTCTTTAAGATCCTTCTGCACTCCAGTTTCCAAACTCTGCTCTCTGTAACATTCCTTCTCCACCCCAGTCTCCAACCTCTGTCCTCTGCAACAGTTTTCTCCTCCCCAGAGTAAGAGATCTGCTCAATGTAACAGTCCTTCTGAACCTCAGTCTCCAAACTCTGCTCTCTGTAAGATACATCTGCAACCCAGTTTTTAAAGTCTGCACTCTGTAACAGTCCTTTAGAACCCCAGTCTCCAAACTCTGCTCTCTGTTAGATAGATCTGAACCTCAGTCGCCAACTTCTGCTCTCTGTAAGTGTACTTCTGCCCCACGTATCTAACTTCTGCTCTTTTTAACAGTCCTTCTGCACCTCACTATCCAAGTTCTGCTCTGTGTAACAGTCCTTCTGCACCCCAGTTTCTAAAATCTGCTCTCGGCAACAGTCCTTCTGCAACCCCTCTCCAACATCTCCTCTCTGCAACAGTCCTTCTGAACCCCAGTCTCCAAACTCTGCTCTCTTCAATGATCCTTCTTGACCCAAGTCTCCAACATCTGCACTCTGCAACAGTCCTTCTGCACCACAGTCTCAAACCTCTGCTCTTTTTAAGATCCTTCTGCACTTCAGTTTCAAAACTCTGCTCTCTGTAACATTCCTTCTCCACCACAGTCTACAACCTCTGTCCTCAGCAAGAATCCTCTACTCTCAAGACTCCGAAATCTGCTCTCTGTAACAGTCCTTCTGTACCGCAGTCTCCAACCTCAGTCAATTGTATCGGTCCTTCTACATCCCAGTCTCCAACCTCTGCTTTCTGTAACAGTTTGTCTGAACCCCAGTCTCCAATCTCTGTTCTCTGTATCTATCCTTCTGCACCTCAGTCTCCAAACTCTGTTCTATGTAAGAGTCCTTCTGCACCCCAGTCTTCAACCTCCGCTCTCGGTAACAATTCTTTATCGCAGTCTCCAAACTCTGCTCTCTGTAACGGTCCTTCTGCACCCCAATTTCCAAACTCTGCTTCCTTTAACAGTCCTTCTGCACCTTAGTCTCCAATCTCTCCTCATTGTAACAGTCCTTCTACACCTCAGTCTCCAATCTCTGCTCTCTGTAACAGTCCTTCTGCACCTCAGTCTGAAATCACTGCTCTCTGCACGATCCTTCTGCACCCCACTCTCAAACCACTGCTCTCTGTAACAGTCCACCTGCACCTCAGTCTCCAACCTCTGCTCTCTGTAAGATCCTTCAGCAACCCAGTCTCCAAACACTGCTCTCTTTAACAGTCCTTCTGCACCCCAGTCTCCAACGTCTCCTCTCTGTAACAGGCTTTCTGCACGCCAGTCTCCAAACTCTGCTCTCTTCAACGATCCTTCTGAACCCCAGTCTCCAACTTCTGCTCTCTACAACAGTCCTTCTGCACCTAAGTCTAAAACCGCTTCTCTCTGCACGATCTTTCTGCACCCCAGTCTCCAACATCTACTCAATGTAACAGGATTTCTGCACCTCAGTATCCAACCTCTCCTCTCTGTAACAAGCCTTCTGCAGGCCAGTCTCCAAACTCTACTCTCTGTAGAAGGCCTCGGCACCCCAGTTACCAAAATCTGCTCTCTGCAACGATCATTCTGCACCCCAGTCTCCAACCTTCTTCTTTGCAATGATCCTAGTGCACCCCAGTCTCCAACCTCTGATCTCTGCAACAGTGCTTCTTCACCTCAGTCTCCAAATTCTGATCTCTGTAAGATCCTTCTGCACCCCTGTATCCAACCTCTGCTCTCTATAACAGTCCTTCTGCATCTGAGTCTCCAAACTCTGCTCTCTGTTACAGGACTTCCACACCTCAGTCTCCAACCTCTGCTCTCTGCAACAGTCCTCTGCACCCCAGTCTCCAACCTCTGCTTTGTACAACAGTACTTCTGCACCCTAGTTACCAACATCTGCACTCTGCAACAGTCCTTGTGCAGCCCAGTCTCCAACATCTGCTCTCTGCAACAGTTCTGCACCTTAGTCTGAAAACTCTGCTCTCTGCAACGACCCTTCTGCACCCGAGTCTCCTACCTCTGCTCTCTGTAACACTCCTTCTACACCTCAGTCTCCAAACTCTGCTCTCTGTAAGACCCTTCTGCAGCCCAGTCTTTAAACTCTGCACTCTGTAACAGTCGTTCTACACAACAGTCTTTAAACTCTGCTCTCTGTAACAAGACTTCTGCACCCCAGTCTCCAACCTCTTTTCTCTGCAACAATTCTTCTCCACCCCAGTCTCCAACATCTGCTCTCTGCAACAGTCCTTTGCACCCCAGTCTCCAAACTCTGCTCTCTATAAGATCAATCTGAACCCCAGTCTCCAACCTCTGCTCTCTATAACTGTCCTTCTTCACCCCAGTCATCAAACTCTGCTCTCTGTAACAGTCTTTCTGCACCTCAGTCTCCAAACTCTGCTCTATGTAACAGTTCTTCTGCACCCAGCCTCCAACATCTGTTCTCTGCAACAGTACATCTCCACTCCAGTCTCCAAACTCTGCTCTCTGCAACAATACTTCTGGACCCCAGTCTACAACGTCTGCTCTCTGCAACAGTCCTTCTGCACCACAGTCTCCAAACTCTGCTCTCTGTAATATCCTTCTGCACTTCAGTTTCCAGACTCTGCTCTTTGTAACATTATTTCTCCACCCCAGTCTCCAAACTCTGTCCTCTGAAACAGTACTTCTGCTCTCCAGACTCCAAGATCTGCTCTCTGTAACAGTCCTTCTGTACCGCAGTCTCCAACCTGTGCTCTTTGTAAGGGTCCTTCCACACCGCAGTCTCCAACCTCTGCTCTCTGTATCAGTCTGTCTGAACCCAAGTCTCTAACCTCTGTTCTCTGTATCTATCCGTGTGCACCTCAGTCTCCAACCTGTGCTCTATGTAAGAATCCTTTGGCACCCCAGTCTCCAACCTCTGCTCTCAGTAACAGTCCTTCTACACCCCAATTTCCAAACTCTGCTTCCTGTCACAGTCCTTCTGCACCTGAATCTCCAAACTCTTCTCTGTGTAACAGTCCTTCTACATCTCAGTCTCCAACGTCTGCTCTTTGTAACCGTCCTTCTGGTCCTCAGTCTTAAACCTCTGCTCTCTGCACGATTCTTCTGCACCCCAGTCTCAAACCACTGCTCTCTGTAAAAGTCCACCTGCACCCCAGTCTCCAACCTCTACTCTCTGTAAGATCCTTCAGCAACCCAGTCTCTAAACTCTGCTCTCTATAATAGTCCTTCTGCACCCCAGTCTCCAAACTCTCCTCTCTCCAACAGTCCTTCTGCACCCCAGTCTCGTACATCTGCTCTCTGCAACAGTCCTTCTGAACCTCAGTCTGAAAACTCTTCTTCATGAAACCACCCTTCTGCACGCCAGTCTCCTAATTCTGCTCTCTGTAACAGTCCTTCTGCACCTTATTCTCCCAACTCTGCTGTCTGTAATATCCTTCTACAACCCAGTCTTTAAACTCTGCACTCTGTAATAGTCCTTCTGCACAACAGTCTCCAAACTCTGCTCTCTGTAAAAGGACGTCTGCAACCCAGTCTCCAACCTCTGTTCTCTGTAACAGTCCTTCTGTACTGCAGATTCCAAACTCTTCTCTCTGTAACGGTTCTTCTGCACCCCACTCTCCAACCTCTGCTTTCTCTATCAGTCCTTCTGCACTCAAGTCTCCAAACTCTGCTCTCTGTAACAGTCCTCTGCACCTCAGATTCCAACGTCTGCTCTCTGCAACAGTCCTTCAGCACCCCAATCTCCAATCTCTGCTCTCTGCTACAGTCCTTCTACACCCAAGTCTCCAACTTCTACATTCAGCAACAGTCTTTCTGGACCTCAGTCTCCAACCTCTTCTCTTTGCAAAGGTCTTTATGCACATCAGTCTTCAACATCTACTCTCAGTAACAGTCCTTCTTCACCCCAGTCTCCAAAATCTGCTCTCTGTAACAGTCCTTCGGCACCCCAGTCTCCACCCTCTTCTCTCTGCAATGATCCTGTTACACTCAAGTCTCCAAACTCTGCTCTCTGCAAGAGTTCTTCTGCACCCTATTCTTCAACATCTGCTCTCTGCAACAGTTTTTCTAAACCTCATTCTCAAAACTCAGCTCTCTGCAAAGATCCTTGTGGACCAAAGTCTACAACCTCTGCTCTCTTTGACGGTCCTTCAGCACTTCAGTCACCAAATTTGCTCTCTGTAAGATTCTTATGCCACCCAGTCTCCAAACGCTGCTCTATGTTAAAGGCCTTCTGCTCCCCAGTCTCCAAGTTGTGCTCTGTGTAACAGGTCTTTTGCACCTCAGTCTCCAACCTCTTCTCTCTGCAACGATCATTCTGCACCCCATTCTCCAACCTCTGCTCTCTGCAACAGTCCTATTGCACCCCAGTCTCCAACCACTGCTGTCTGTAAGATAATTCTGCACACCTGTCTCCAAACTCTGCTCTCTATAACAGTACTTCTGTACCACAGTCTTCAACCTCTGTTCTCTGTAATGGTCCTTCTGCACCCCAGTGTCCAAACTCTGCTTTCTGTATCCGTCGTTCTGCACCCCAAGTTTCAACCTCTGCTCTCTGTAACAGTCCTTCCCCCAGTCTCAAACCTCTGGTATCTGCAACAGTCCTTCTGCTCCCCAGTCTGGAAACACTGCACTCTGCACACTCCTTCTGCACCCAGTCTCCAACCTCTTCTCTCTTCAAAAGTCCTTCTGCACCTCAGTCTCCAAACACTGCTCTCTGTAACAGTTTTTCTGCACCTCAGTCTTCAACAACTGCTCTCTGCAACAGGCCTTCTGCACCCCAGTCTCTAAAATCTGCTCTCTAGAACAGTCCTTTTATACACCAGTCTTCATTATCTACTCTCTACAACGATCCTTCTGCACGCCAGTCTCCAACGTCTTCTCTCTGCAACAATCCTTCTGCACCCCAGTCTCTAATCTTTCCTCTCTGTAAGATCCTCTGCTCCCTAGTCTCCAAACTCTACACTCAGTATCAGTCTTTTTGCACCCCAGTCTCCATACACTGCTCCCTGTAACATTTTTTCTTCACCTCAGTCTTAAACAACTGCTCTCTGCAACAGTCCTTCTTCACCCCAGTCTCCAAACTCTGCTCTATAGAACAGTCCTTCTATCCCCAAGTCTCCATAATTTACCCTCTGCAACAATCCTTCTGCACCCCAGTCTCCAAGGACTGCTCTCTACAACAATCCTTCTGCACCCCAGTCTCCAAACTTTTCTCTCTGTAAGATTTTTCTACACCCCAGTTTCCAAATTCTGCTCTCTGTAACATTCCTTCTGCACCCCAGTCTCCAACGTCTGCCCTCTGCAATGGTCCCTCTGCACCCCACTCTCCAACCTTGTTCTCTACAACAGTTCTTCTGTACCGCAGTCTTCAACCTCTGTTCTCTGTAAGGTTCATTCTGCACTCCAGTCACCAACCTCTACTTTCTGTATCAGTCCTTCTACACCACAGTCTCCAAACTCTGCTCTCTGAAACAGTCCTTCTGCACCTCACTCTTCAACCTCTGCTCTCTGCAACAGTACTTTTGCACACCAGTCTTAAACCTCTGCTCTCTGCAACAGTCCTTCTGAACCCCAGTCTCCAACATCTGCTCTCTGCAACAGTCCTTGTCCACCCCAGTCTCTATCCTCTGCTTTCTGTAACAGTCCTTCAGTACTGAAGTTTCGAAACTCTTCTCTCTGTAACGGTCCTTCTGCTCCCCACTCTCCAACTTCTGCTTTTTCTATCAGTCCTTCTGCACTCAAGTCTCCAACCTCTGCTCTCTGTAACAGTCCTTCTTCACCTCATTCTCCAACGTCTGCTCTCTGCAACAGTCCTTCGTCACCCCAGTCTCCAACCTCTGCTTTCTGTTACAGTCCTGTATTGCAGTCTCCAAACTCTGCTCTCTGTAATGGTCCTTCTGGACCCCAGTCTCCAAACTCTGCTTTCTGTATCAGTCCTTCTGCACTCTGGTCTCTAAACTCTGCTTTCTGTAACAGTCCTTCTGCAACTCAGACTATAATTTCTGCTCTCTGCAACAGTCCTTCTGCGCGCTAACCTCCAAACTCTGCTCTCTTCAAAAGTCCTTCTGTACCTCAGTGTCCAAACTCTGCTGTCTGTAAGATCCTTCTGAAACCCAGTCTCCAACCTTTGCTTTCTGCAATGGTCCTTCTGCACCCCAGCCTCTAACCTCTGTTCTCTACAACAGTTATTCTGCAACCCAGTCTCCAACCTCTGCGCTCTGTAACATTCCTTTTGAACCGCAGTCTCCAACCTCTGTTCTCTGTAAGGGTACTTCTGCACCCCAGTCTCCAACCACTGCTTTCTGTATCAGTCCTTTTACACCACATTCTGCAAACTCTGCTCTCTGTAACAGTCCTTCTGCACCTCAGTCTGCAACTTCTGCTCGCTGCAATAGTCCTTCAACACACCAGTCTCTATTTTCTGCTCACTGCAACAGTCCTTCTGCACCCCAGTCTCCAACATCTGCTCTCTGCAACAGTCCTTATGCACCCCAGTCTCTAACCTCTGCTCTCTGAAACAGTCCTTCTGCACCACAGTCACCAACCTCTTCTTTCTGTATCAGTCCTTCTGTACCCCAGTCTCCAAACTCTGCTCTCAGTAACAGTCCTTCTGCACCTGTTTCTGAAAACTCTTCTCTCTGGAACGATCCTTCTGCATCTCAGTCTCAAACTTCTTCTCTCTGTATGAGTCCTTATGTATGTCAGTCTCCAACCCTTTGTCTCTGTAAGTTCCTTTTGCAACCCACTCTTTATACTCTGCTCTCTGTAACAGGCTTTCTGCACCCCAATCTCCAACCTATGCTGTCTATAACAGGCCTTTTGACCCCAGTCTCCAAACTTCTCTCTTAAACTATCCTTCTGCACCCCAGTCTCCAACCTCTGCTCTCTGCACCAGTCCTCCTGCACCCCAGTCTCAAACCTATGCTGTCTGTAAGATCTTTCTGCACACCTGTCTCCAACCTCTGCTCTCTGTGAAAGTACTTCTGCAAAGCAGTCTCCAAACTCTGCTATCTGTAAGGGTCCTTCTGCACCGCAGTCTCCAATCTGTGTTCTCTGCAACACTACTTCTGCAACAGAGTTCTCCAAATTTTGCTCTCTGCAATAGATTTTTTGCACATGAGTCTCCAACCTGTGCTCTCTGTAAAAGTCCTACTGCACCCCAGTCTTCAACCTTTGCTTTCTGTAAAAGTCCTTCTGCACCCCAGTCTCAAAAATCTGCTCTCTGAAACGATCCTTCTGCACCCGAGTCTCCAAAGTCTGCTCTCTGTAATAGTCCTTCTGCATCCCAGTCACCAACCTCTGGTCTCTGCAACAGTCCTTCGACACCCCAGTCTACAACTTCTGCTCTCTGCAACAGTCCTTCTACCCCCCAGTCTCGATACTCTGCTCGTCCCAACGATCCTTCTGCACCCCAGTCTCCAACCTCTGTTCTCTTCAGCAGTACTTCTGCACCCCAGTCTCCAAACTCTGCTCTCTTTAAAAGTCCTTCTGCACCTCAGTCCCTAACGTCTGCTCGCTGCAGCAGTTTTTGGAACCCCAAAGTCAAACCTCTGCTCTCTGCAACAGTCCTACACCCAAGTCTCCAACCTCTGCACTCTGCAACAGTCTTTCTGCACCTCAGTCTTCAACCTCTTCTTTTTGCAAAGGTCTTTCTACACCTTAGTCTTCAACATCTACTCTCTGTAACAGTCCATCTGCACCTCAGTTGCCAACCTCTGCTCTCTGAAAGATCCTTGTAAAAACCAGTTTCCAAACTCTGCTTTCTATAACACTCCTTTTTCACCCCAGTCTCAAAATTCTTCTGTCTGTAACACTCCTTAAGCACCCCAGTCTGCACCCTATGTTCTCTACAATGATCCTTCTACACCCAAGTCTCCAATCTCTACACTCTGCAACAGTTCTTCTGTACCCCAGTCTCCTACATCTGCTCTCTGCAACAGTTTTTCTAAACATCATTCTGAAAACTCTGCTCTCTGAAAGGATCCTTCTGAACCCCAGTCTCCAACCTCTGCTCTCTCTAACAGTTCTTTGGCACCTCAGTCACCAACCTCTGCTTTCTTTAAGATCATTATGCCACTCAGTCTCCAAACTCTGCTGTATGTTACAGGTCACATGCTCCCCAGTCTCCAAGCTCTTCTCTGTGTAACAGGACTTCTGCACCTCAGTATCCAAAAGCTTCTCTCTGCAACAATCCTTCTGCACCCCATTCTCCTACCTCTGCTCTCTGCATCAGTCCTATTGCACCCAATCTCCAACCTCTGCTCTCTGTACGATCTTTCTGCACACCTGTCTCAAACCTCTGCTCTCATTAACAGTCCTTCTGTACAGCAGTCTCTAACCTCTATTCTCTGTAAAAGTCTTTCTGCACCCCAGTCTCCAAACACTGCACTCTGCACAGTCCTTCTGCACCCAGTCTCCAACCGCTCCTCTCTGCGACAGTTCTTCTGCACCTTAGTCTCTAAACACTGCTCTCTGTAACAGTTTTTCTACACCTCAGTCTTCAACAACTTATCTCTGCAACAGTCCTTCTTCACCCCAGTCTCCAAACTCTGCTCTCTAGAACAGTCCTTCTATACAACAGTCTCCATTATCTACTCTCTGCAATGATCCTTCTGCACCCCAGTCTGCTGTCTGCAACAATCATTCTTCACTGCAGTCTCAAAAATTTTTCTACACCCCAGTTTCCAACTCTTCTCACTGTAACATTCCTTCTGCACAACAGTCTCCAACGTCTGCCCTCTGCAATGGTTCCTCTGCACCCCACTCTCCAACCTTGTTCTCTACATCAGTTCCTACTGAACCCCAATCTTCATCATCTAATCTCTGCAACACTCCTTCTGAACCCCAGTCTCCAACCTCTGCTCTCTGTAACAGTCCTTCTGTACTGCAGACTCCAACCTCTGCTCTCTGTAATGAACCTCTTGTACCACAGTCTACAAACTCTGCTTTCTGTATCACTCCTTCTGCACCCCTGTCTCCAACCTCTGCTCTCTGCAATAGTCCTTCTGCACCCAAATCTCAAACTTATGCTCTATGCAAAGGTCCTTCTGCACCTCAGTATCCAACCTCTGTTCTCTGTAACAATCCTTCTGCACCCCAGTCTACAAATTCTGCTCTCTGCAACAGTCCTTCTTCACCCTAGTCTCCAACCTCTGCTCGCTGTAATATGCTTCTTTACCCCAGTGTCCAAACTCTACTCTCAGTAACAGTTCTTCTGCACTGCAGTCTCCAACCTCTGTTGTCTGCAACAGTCCTTCTGCAACCCAGTCTCCAACCTCTGCTCTCTGTAACAGTCCTTCTGCACCTCAGTCTCAAATCTCTGCTCTCTGCAACAATCCTTCTTCACCCCAGTTTCCTACGTCTGCTCTCTACAACAGTCCTTCTGCACCTCAGTCTCCAACCTCTGCTCTCTGTAACAGTTCTTCTGCACCGCAGTCCTCAATCTCTGCTCTCTGTAGTGGTCCTTCTGCACCTCAGTCTTTAAACTCTGCCTTCTGTATCAGTTTTTCTGCACCTCAGTCTCCAAACTCTGCTCTCTGTAACAGTCTTTCTGCACCTCAGTCTTAAACCTCTGCTCTCTGCAATTGACCTTCTGCACCTCAGTATCCAAACTCTACTCTCTGTAACAGTCCTTATGCATCTCAGTCTTTAACCTCTACTCTCTGGAAAATACTTTTGCAAACCAATCTCCAAAATCTGCTCTTTGTAACAGTCCTTCTGCACCCTTTATTTAAACTCTGCTCTTTGTAACAGGCTTTCTGCACCCCAGTCTCCAACATCTGCTCTCTGCATTAGTTCTTCTTCACCTGAACTGAAAATTCTGCTCTCTTCCACGATACTTCTGCACCCAAGTCTTCAAAATCTGTTTTCTGCAACAGTCCTTCTGCATCCCAGTCTCCAACCTCTGCTCTCTGTAAAAGTCCTTCTGCACCTAAGTCTCCAAATTCTGCTCTCTAAAACAGTGCTTCTGCACCTGAGTCTCCAACCTCTGATCTCTGTATCAATCATTCTGCACCTCAATCTCCAAGCTCTGCTCTCTGCAATGGTCCTTCTGCACCTCTGTCTCCAAACTCTACTCTCTGCAACAGTGCTTCTGCACCTCAGTCTCCAAACTCTGATCTCTGTAAGATCCTTCTGAAATGCAGTCTCCAAACTCTGCTCTCCGTAACAGTCATTCTGCACCCCAGTCTCCAAACACTGCTCTTTGTAACAGGCCTTCTGCACCCAAGTCTCCAAACTCTGCTCTCTTTATAAGTCCTTCTGCACCCCAGTCTCCAACCTCTGATCTCTGCAACGATCCTTCTGCTCCCTGTCTCCAACCTGTGCTCGCTGCAACAGTCCTTGTTCACCCAGTCTCCAACATCTGCTCTCTGCAACAATGCTTCTGCACCCCAGTCTCAAAACTCTGCTCGCTGTAACAGTCCTTCTGTACATCAGTCTCCAACCTCTTCTTTCTGTAAGACCCTTCTGAAACCCAGTCAGGCAAACTCTGCTCACTGAAACAGTCTTTCTGCACCCCAGTCTCCAAACTCTGCTCTCGGTAACAATAATACTGCACCTAAGTCTTCAACTTCTGCTCTCTGCAAAAGTGCTTCTGCACCACAGTCTCCAACCTTTGTTTTCTGCAACAGTCCTTTGCACCCCAGTCTCCAACCTCTACACTCTGTAGCAGTCCTTGTTTACTGGAGTCTCCAACCTCTGCTCTTTTTATCGTTCCTTCTGCACCCAAGTCCCCCAACATCTGCTTTCACTATAAGTCCTTCTGAACCCACTCTCCAACCTCTGCTCTCTTTAACAGTCTTTCTGAACCTCAGTCTCTAACCTCTGCTTTCTGTAACAGTCCTCCTGCACCCAGTCTCCAACCTCTGCTCTCTGCAGCATTCATTTTGCACCCTAGTATCCGAACCTGTGCTCTCTGTTTAGTCCTTCTGCACATCAGTCTCCAACCTCTTCTCTCAGTAACTGTCCTTATGCACCCAAGTCTCCAAATTCTGTTCTCTGCAACAGTCTTTCGTCACCTCAGTCTCAAATCTCTGCTCTCTGTCAGAGGCCTTCTGCACTCCAGTCTCTCTGCAACAGCCTTTCTGCACCTCAGTCTCCATACTTCGCTCGCTGTAAGATGCTTCTGCACACCATTCTCCCAACTCTGCCCTCTGTATCAGTCCTTCTGAACCCCACTCTCCAATCTCTGCTATCTGCAACAGTCCTTCTGCACCTCAGTCTCCAAACTCTGCTCTCTGTAGGATGCTTCTGCAGCCCAGTCTACAACCTCTGCTCTCTGTAACAGTCCTTCTACACCCTTGTCTCCATAATTTGCTCTGCAACAGTCCTTCTGCACCCCAGTCTCCAACCTATGCTCTCTGTAAGATTATTTTGCACACCCGTCTCCAACCTCTGCTCTCTGTAACAGTCATTCTGTACTGCAGTCTGCAACCTCTGCTCTCTGTAACGGTCCATACGCACTCGAGTCTCCAAACTCTGCGTTATGTATCAGCCATTCTGCACCCCAGTTTCCAACCTCTGCTCTCTGTAACAGTCCTTCTGATCCTCAAACTCCAACCTCTGTTCTCTGCAAAAGTCCTTTTGCGCCTCAGTCTCCAACCTCTCCTCTCTGCAACAGTCGTTCTGCACCTCAGTGTGCAAACTCTACTCCCTTTAAGATTTTTCTGAAACCCAGTCTTCAACCACTGCTTTCTGCAATGGTCCTTCTGCATCGAAGTCTCCAAACTCTGATCTATACAACATTTATTCTTCACCCCAGTCAAAAACCTCTGCTCTCTGTAACAGTCATTCTGTACCGCAGTCTCCAACCTCTGTTCTCTGTAAGGGTTCTTCTTCACCACATTGTCCAACATCTGCTTTCTGTATCAGTCCTTCTGCACCACATTCTCGAAACTCTGCTGTCTGTATCAGTCCTGCACTTCAGTCTGCAACATCTGCTGTCTGCAATAGTCCATATGCACCCAGTCTCCAATTACTGCTCTCTGCAAAATTCCTTCTGCACCCCAGTCTCCAACATCTGCTCTCTGCAACAGTCCTTCTCCAACCCAGTCTTCATCGTCTTATCTCTGCAACAGTCCTTCTGCACCCCAGTCTCCAACCTCTGCTCTCTGTAACAGTCTTTCTACACCCTAGTCTCCATAATCTGCTCTGCAACACTTCATCGTAACTCCAGTCTCCAATCTCTGCTCTCTGTAACAGTCCTTCTGCACCTCAGTCTCCAAAATCTGCTCTCTGGAAAAGGCCTTCTGCACCCCACTTTCCAACCTCTGCTCTCTACAATGATCCCTCTGCACCCCAGTCTCCAATCTCTGCTCGCTGCAACAGTCCTTGTGCACCCCAATCTCCAACCTCTGCTCTCTGTAACACTCCTTCTGTACCTCAGTCTCCAACTTCTGCTCTGTATCAGTCCTGCATCCCTGTCTCCCACATCTGCTCTCTGTAACTGTCCTTCTTAACCTCAGTCTTCAACCTCTGCTCTGTGTAAGAGTCCTTCTGCATCTCAGTCTGGAAACTCTGTTGACTGCAACGATCCTTCTGTACCCCAGTCTCCAACCTCTGTTCTCTGCAACGATCATTCTGAAACTCAGTCTCCAACCTCTACTCTCTGTAACAGTCCATCTGCACCTTAATCTCCAACATCTGCTCTCTGTAAAATCCTTCTGCAACCAAGTCTCAAAACTCTACCTACAGTAACAGTCCTCCTGGAGCCCTTCTCCAAACTCTGCTCTCCATATCAGGCCTTCTAAACCCCAGTCTCAAACCTCTGCTCTCTTTAACAGTCCTGGTGCACCTCGGTCTTCAAACTATGTTCTCTTTAAGATCCTTCTGCAACCTTGTCTAAAAACTCTGTTCTCTGTAACAGTCCTTCTGCACCTCAGTCTCCAACCTCTGTTCTTTGCAACACTCCTTCTGCACCCCAGTTGCCAACATTTGCTCTCTGTTACAGTCCTTCTGTACTTCAATCTCCAAACACTGCTCTCTGTAACAGTCCTTCTGCACACCAGTCTCCAAACTCTGCTTTTTGTATCAGTATTTCTGCTCTCCAGTCTACATACTCTGCTCTCTGTAACAGTCCTTCTGCACCTCATATCCAACTCTGCTCTCTACAACAGTCCTTATGCACCCCAGTCTCCAACCACTGCTGTCTGCAACATTCCTTCTGCACCCCAGTCTGCGACGTGTGTTCTGTGTAACAGTCTTTCTGCAGCCAAGTCTTCACCTCTGCTCTCTGCAACGATCTTTCTGTACCTCAGTCTTAAACCTCTGCTCTCTGCAATAATCCTTCTGTACACCAGTCTCCAACCGCTTTCTCTGTAACAGTCATTCTCCACCTCAGTCTTAAGCCTCTGCTCTCTGCAAGAGTCCTTCTGCACCGCAGTCTCCAACATCTGCTCTCTAAACAATCCTTCTGCACCCCAGTCTCAAACTTCTGCTCTTAGCAACAGTCATTCTGCACCCCAGTGTCCAAACTCTGCTCTCTGCAACGATCCTTCTGCACCTCAGTCTCCAACCTCTGCTCTCTGAAAAATCCTTCTGCACCCCAGTTTCCAAAATCTGCTCTCTGTAATATTCCTTCTCCACGCCAGTCTCCAACCTCTGCTATCTGCAACGGTCCTGCTGCACCCCAGTATCAAACCTCTGTACTCCACAACAGTCCTTATTCTTTCCAGTCTCCAAACTCTGCTCTTTATAACAGTCCTTCAACACCCCAGTCTCCAGACTCTGCTCTCTGCAACACTCTTTCTGCAACTCAGTCTCCATACTTTGCTCGCTGTAAGATGCTTCTGCAACCCAGTCTCCCAACTCTGCTCTCTGTATCAGTCCTTCTGGACCCCAGTCTCCAATCTCTGCTCTCTGCAACAGTCCTTCTGCACCTCAGTCTCCAAACTCTGCTCTCTGTATGATGCTTCTGCACCCCAGTCTACAACTTCTGCTCTCTGTAATAGTCCTTCTAAATCCTAGTCTCCATAATCTGCTCTGCAACAGTTCTTCTGCACCCCAGTCACCAATCTCTGTTCTCTGTAACAGTCCTAATCCACCTCAGTCTCCAAACTCTGTTCTCTGTAAAAGGCCTTCTGCACCCCAGTCACCAACCTCTGCTCTCTGCAACGATCCCTCTGCACCCCAGTCTCCAACCTCTGCTCACTGCAACAGTCCTTGTGCACCCCAATCTCCAACATCTGCTCTCTCCAACAGTTCTTCTGTACCTCAGTCTGAAAACTTGCTCTCTACAATAATCATTCTACACCTGAGTCTCAAACCTCTGCTCTCTGAAACAGTCCTTCTGTACCTCAGTCTCCAACTTCCACTCTGTATCAGTCCTGCACCACTATCTCCCACATCTGCTCTCTGTAACTGTCCTTCTTCACCTCAGTCTACTTCCTCTGCTCTGTGTAACAGTCCTTCTGCATCTCAGTCTGGAAACTCTGCTGACTGCAACCATCATTCCGCACCCCACTTTCCAAAATATGCTCTCTGTAATATTCCTTCTCCATGCCAGTCTCCAACCTCTGGTTTCTGCAACGGTCCTGCTGCACCCCACTCTCCAACCTCTGTATTTTGCAACAGTCCTTCTGCTCCCCAGTCTCCAAACTCTGCTCTCTGTAATAGTCCTTTTGTACCACAGTCTCCAAACCCTGCTCTCTGTAAAGGTCCTTTTGCACCTCAGTCTCCAACCTCTACTTTCATTATCCGTCCTTCGGCACCTCAGTCTCCAATCTCTGTTCTCTGCAAAAGTCATTCTGTAAACCATTCTCCAACTTCTGCTCTATGCAACAGTCCTTCTGTACTGCAGTCTCCAACATCTGCTCTCTGCAACAGTCCTTCTGAACCTGAGTCTCAAACCTCTGCTCCCTGTAAGATCCTTTTAAACACAGTCTCAAAACTCTGCTCCTTATAAAAGTTCTTCTGCACCACAGTCTCAGAACTCTGCTCTCTGTATCAGGCCTTCTACACCCCAGTCTCCAACCTCTGCTCTCTGTAGCAGTTGTTCTGCACCACAGTCTCCAAATTCTGCTCTCTGTAACAATCTTTCTTCACCCCAGTCTCCAAAATCTGCTCTCTGCAACAGTCCTTCTTCACCTCAGTCTGAAAATTTTGCTCTCTGCAACAATCCTTCTGCACCCCAGACTCCAACCTTTGCTTTCTGTAACAGTACTTCTGCACCTCAGTCTCCAAACTCTCCTCTAAGAAAGATCGTTCTGAAACACAGTCTTTAAAATTTGCTCTCTGTAACAGTCCTTCTGCACCTCAGTATCCTAATTCTGCTCTCTGTAAAAGTCCTTCTACACCTCAGTCTGAAACCTATTCTCTCTGCACGATCCCTCTGCACCTCAGTCTCCAACCACTGCTCTCTTTAACAGTCCTTCTTCACCTCAGTCTCCAAACTCTGCTCTCTGTAAGATCCTTCTGCCACCCAGTATCCTAACTCTGCTCTCTATTACAATCCTTCTGCACCCCAGTCTTCAAATTCTGCTATCATTGACAGGCCTTCTTTACCTTAGTCTCCAAACTCTGCTCTCTGTAACACGTCTTCAGGCCCCAGTCTCCAACGTCTCCTCTCCTCAACAGTCTTTCTGCACCCCTGTCTCCAAACTCTGCTCTCTGTAAGATCCTTCTGCATCCCAGTTTTCAAACTCTGCTCTCTGTAACATTCCTTTTCCACCACAGTCTCCAACCTCTGGATTCTGCCCCTGTCCTACTGTGCCCTAGTCTCCAAACTCTGCTCTCTTTAACAGTCCTTCTGCACCCCATTCTCTAATCTCTGCTCTCTGCAACAGTCCTTCTGAACCTCAGTCTCCAAACTCTGCTCTCTGTAATGGTGCTTCTGCACACCAGTCTCCAACCTCTGCTTTCTGTATCAGTAATTCTGTACCCCTGTCTCCAAATTTTGCTCTCTGTAACATTTTTTCTGCACCTCAGTCTCCAACCTCAGCTCTCTGCAACAGTTCTTCTGCACCCCAGTCTCCAAACTATGCTCTCTGCAACAGTTTTTCTGCACCCCAGTCTCCAACATCTGCACTCTGAAACATTTCTTCTCCACCCCAATCTCCAACCACTTCTCTCTGTAACAGTCCACCTGTATTGCAGTCTCTAAACTCTGCTCTCTGTAACGGTCCTTCTGCAGCCCAGGCTCCAAACGCTGCTATCGGCAACAGTCCTTCTGCACCTCAGTCTCCAAATTCTGCTCAATGCAACAGTTCTTCTGCAACCAAGTCTCCAACAAGTGCTCCATGCAACAGTCCTTCTTCACCCCAGTCTCCAACTTCTACTCTGTGTAATAGTCCTTCTGCACCCCAGTGTCCAACCTCTGCTCTCTGCAATGATCCTTCTGCATCCCAGTCTCCAGAATCTGGTCTCTGCAACAGTCCTTCTGCACCCAAGTCTCCAACATCTGCTCTCAGCAACAGTCCTTCTGTGCCTCAGTCTGGAAACTCTGCTGTCTGCAAAGATCCTTCTGCACCCCAGTCTCCAACATCTGCTCTCTGTAACACTCTTGCTGCAACTCGGTATACAATCTCTGCTTTCTGTAAGATCCTTCTGCATCCCAGTTTTCAAACTCTGCTCTCTGTAACATTCCTTTTCCACCACAGTCTCCAACCTCTGGATTCTGCACCGGTCCTGCTGCACCCCAGTCTCCAAACTCTGTTATCTGCAACAGTTCTTCTGCTCCCCATTCTCCAACCTCTGCTCTCTCTAACAGTCCTTCTGTACCGCACTCTTCAACGTTTGCTCTCTGTAACGGTCCTTCTGCACCACCCTCTCAAATCTCTGCTTTCTGTATCCGTCCTTCTGCACCACTGTTTCCAACCTCTGCTCTCTGTAATAGTCCTTCTGCACCTTTTTCTCCAACCTCTGCTCTCTGTAAACTTACTTCTGCGCCCCATTCTCTAACCTCTGCTCTCTTCTACAATTCTTCTGAACCACAGTCTACAACATCTTCTCTCTGCAACAGTCCTTCTGTACCCTAGTCTCCAAACTCTGCTCTCTGTAAAGGTCCTTCTGCACCACAGTCTCCAAACTCTGCTGTCTGTAACAGTCCTTCTGCACCTCAGTCTCCAAATTCTGCTCTCTGCAACAGTCTTTCTGCACCCAAGTCTCCAACCTCTGCTCTCTGCAACAGTCCTTCTACAACCCAGTCTTCAACCTCTGCTCTGTGTAACAGTGCTTATGCAACCCAGTCTCCAACCTCTGCTCTCTGCCACAGTCCTTCTGCACGTCAGTCTTTAACATGTGCTCTCTGTACGATTCTTCTGCAACCCAGTCTCCAAACTCTGCTGTCTGTAACAGGCCTTCTGCACCCCATTATCCAAAGTCTGTTCTCTATAACAATCCTTCTGCACCCCAATACCAAATCTCTGCTCTCTACAACGATCCTTCTGCACCCAAGTCTACAACCTCAGCTCTCTGTAACAGTCATTCTGAACCCCTGTCTCCAACATCTGCTCTCTGTAAGATCCTTCTGCAAACCAGTTTCCAACTCTGCCATAAGTAAAATTTATTCTGGAGCCTTTCTCCAAACTCTGCTCTTCGTCAAAGGCCTTCTGCACCCCAGTCTTTAACCTCTGCTCTCAGTAACAGTCCTGCTGCACCTCAGTCTACAATCTCTGCTCTCTGTAAGATCCTTCTGCAACCTTGTCTAACAACTCTTCTCTCTCTAACAGTTCTTCTGCATCCTAGTCTAGAACCTCTGCTCTCTGTAACAGACCTTTTGCATCACAATCTCCAACCTCTATTCTTTGTAACAGTCATTTTGCACCTCAGTCTCCAACGTCTGCTTTCTGCAACGATCCTTCTGCATCCCAGTCTCCAACATCTGCTCTCTGCAACAGACCTTCTGCACCTCAGTCTCCTATGTCTCCTCTCTTTAACACTCTTTCTGCACCCTAGTCTCTAACCTCTGTTTTCTGTAAGGTCTTTCTGCACCTCAGTTTCAAAACTCTGCTCTCTGTAACATTCCTTCTCCAACCCAGTCTCCAAACTCTTCTTTCTTCAACGGTCCTGTTGCAATCCAGTCTCCAACCTCTGTTCTCTGCAACAGTCCTTGTACTTCCCAGTCTCCAACCTCTGCTCTCTGTAACAGTCCTTCTGCACCACAGTCTCAAACCTCTGCTATCTGTATCAGTCCTTCTGCTCCACGGTTTCCAACCTATGCTCT